>NC_092645.1:18284569-18586333 GCF_039555335.1 Amphiura filiformis
GTTTAGTATATCATTTTACATACTACAGATAGCTCGCTGCCCGCTTGTTAGAGTTTCACCTATAGTCTGATGTTTTAATCAGTCTGTGCTTTGTCTGGCTAGCCGAAAGAAAGCAAAATAATTAGGTAAATGGGGGAATCATGTACATCATTTTAAATTAGAAGGGAAACCCAAATGAACATGATCGTGTAATACCTAGTAGATGTTGTAAGTAATAAGTATATATCTTTTTTCCAGGAATCCGGTCATTATAGGATTTTGTGTACAAGAAATGTTGTTGTTTTTGTTGTTGTTGTTGTTGTTGTTGTTGTTGATTTCTTTATTATTGTTATCTTTATCATTAATAAATGCCTCACCATCAGCAGATGTCCTTGTCCACAATAAACAAAAAAGTATTTTTGTTTACGTTGGGCTACATTATTCTGTAATCAGCACAACGCTTTGAAGAATCTCAAAATTACTTTTCAAGGCCTACAGTTTCGCCAGTGGCGTAGCGTCATATGGGCACGGGGGCACGTGCCCCCAATTGATCTCAAAATTTAGAAAATCCCATAGGAAAATTGCCAAAATTGTGCCCCCCAATCAGACCCGGTGCCCCCAATCATGGTCGGTGCCCCCCCCAAGTGATACCCCACGCTACGCCACTGAGTTTCGCAAATGATTACATCTAAATAATTGTTATTCTTCCGTATCAGTTCCTCTAAACAATTTTTTTTCATGTTTACACTAGATAATTCGTAATTTATTGTTACAATGAATTGAGAAATATGAAGAGCAATCATTGACAATTGTGTAAATTTAATTACTGTCGTCAACCATTGGCAACTGTGTAAATAACATTACTGTGGTTACTCTTTACTTTGCGGGACAGCTTGCATGTAACTAATAGCGCTATAGAATAACAGCATTGAACTATATTTCATTGTCCCAATATTCAGCAAAAATTAATGCATGGTCAGTAGCATCTTGAGTGCACCTAACATTAAGGGAAATGTTTTGTGCAGAGTCGGGTTTCACTTTTATCGATATAATTGTTACTAAAAGCTGCAATTGTTATCCATTCCTTGGCGACGAATGACCGGCAACTGGTCAATATTAAAGCGGCTCCCTGCTATGTATAAAGGCTAATATTTGCTCATTGTCTGCGATTGATCTGTGGATTGCAATTTGAAAATATTTTATTACGACAGAGCGAGGTGTCTTTGATAAATAACAAGTTTTGGAATTCACACTGACGCCCTGTTTTTCATCATAAGAAAAACACTTGGTCTGTTTTTTGTGATAGTTGAATCTTAAATTTAAATATTTTATATAATTGTAATATTACAAACATTGTATCATGTAGTTTGTACTTCGAATACGGCGGTGGGATATAATGGATAAAGTACATGCTTACTATATTTTAAAAGTTCTCAAGCATTCATTCTCTAAAAGCCAATCAAAATGTACCGATAAACAGGAAATGCTCATTCGTGATTTTCGAGCACAGTTCATCTCTGACCTATGTCACCTCCTCTTATTACCAATACTCTCAGTCTCCAATCATGCCAATTCCGATAAGCGATCCTTCAAAATCACGAGATTGGAATTTGTATTGCTGTTGTCCCTTAAGGTTGTTTATCACTGTAAGTATCTAACAACACACGCATTGTAATCCCCCGTTGTTTTCTCGATGGCAAAATAATCCTTTAAATGATCCTAAATTTAGGAATAAGCTGCCTAAGCAGGTTGTTTTCTAGAGTCTGTGGTTTAATATATCATTTTACATTCCGCAGATTTTAGCTCGTTTTCGGCACAAGTTTTTGTTGTTGCTCGATGTTACAATTTAACTTGTAGTCTGATGTTTTAATCAGTCTGGGCTTTGGCTGGCTAGTCTGGGCTTTGGCTGGCTAGTCTGGGCTTTGGCTGGCTAGTCTGGGCTTTGGCTGGCTAGTCAATGAATAATTAGGTAAATGGAAATCCACGTTCATCATTTTCAATTTGAATGGAAACATAAATAAACATGACGTGCAATACGTGCAAGTATATCCTTTTTAAAGAATCATTGTATAGAAATAAGTTTGATTTCTTCATGAAATGAACAGATGCCTCACCGTCAGCAGATATCGTTAGTGTGTGGGCCAAACTAAAAAAATGTATCCAAGTTGTAAAATTAATCTAAAAACGTGTTTCTACATTATTACGCAATGAGCTAAAGGTTGCTCTCTCGGGCACTTGAAAATAAATATTTCTAAATGCCCGCAATTCCAATTGGAATGTAAAACAGTGGACATTTTGCCCTATATACTATATTCGCATATACAATTATTAATTAATTAGCAAATAGCATAATACATAAATAAACATAATACAAAAAAAACCTTAAAATATCAAAAATGTTGGTCTAAATATTGAAAACAAAGTCAAATTTGTATCCTTTTGGACCTATATTTTTTAAAAGGAAGAAAGAATTTTAAGATTTGATAAACTGTTTCTAGTTTCGTTTCTTTAGATAATAAATATGCCAATTTTGTCGATTTGGAAAATAGTTATTGTAGAGGAAAAATTACCATGGAAATCAAATTTGGCGCTTTTCTGAAAAAGTGAAATCTTCCTTTCTGAAAATGTATACTTATGTTCCATTCGTCATTACTTTTCAAGATACAAAGCAGATCAATGTCTAAAATTTGTGCAAAAAAATACATTCATTAAAAAATCTTAACAATGCCTTCAAATTGCTATTCAAATGAGATTCTGACGGTCATTTTGGAAAATTACCTTCGTCGTATAACCAATGGTCAACATTTTTGCAGACAAGCTTCAATTTTCAAGTAAGGTTTCCAAGAATAGTTTTCTTCAAAAATCTCTAGGCGGGGATGGTTTCGGTTTTGAGCCCAGAACCCCTAATTTGCTTGCAGATACAGCATTTTTAGACTTGAGACAGGCAAGACTATTAGAAAGCCGAGTCGCTAATAAAATAAATAAAAAATAAATTTTGGATTTATACTGCGCCTTTTTCCAGAGGATTGAAAGGGCTGTAGTTTCGCTGGCATGGTGCATCAGATCGCATCATCTAGGCCGATCGCAGCCCTAGCGCAAATTTCATTGGGGTGAAGGAAGTTGTTTGTTTGTTTGTTTTCTGATAACCAAACAACTAATCACTGATTTTGAAAGCAGGAGGAAACCGGACACACACATATAGTCATTGGACATGGCCGGGGCTTGAACCCGGGACCTCAGTGTGTATTCGAGTGTACGCCCGCCAACTCGCTCTCCCACTATGAATACGGGCCAATGAACCAGTTACATTACATTACATTGCATTGCATTGCATTGCATTGCATTGCATTACATTACATTACATTACATTACATTACATTACATTACATTACATTACATTATATTATATTACATTACATTACATTGTATTACACTACCTTACATTTCATTACATTACATTACATTACATTACATTACATTACATTACATTACATTACATTACATTACATTACACATTACATTGCATTACACTACCTTACATTTCATCACATTACATTACAATATATTATATTACATTACATTACATTACATTACATTACCTTACATTTCATTACATTACATTACATTACATTACATTACATTACATTACATTACATTACATTACATTACATTACATTACATTGCATTACACTACCTTACATTTCATCACATTACATTACATTATATTATATTACATTACATTACATTACATTACATTACATTACATTACATCACGTTACATTACATTAACCAGCATTTATAAAGTTCTTAACCGCTGGATTCAAAGCGCAATAAAATAAAAACAAAGAAGCGAAAGCAATAAAAACTAAACGTATGTGAATCAGGTGAGTTTTGAGAACCGATTTGAAGGTTTTAACTGTTGGATAATTACGGATGTAATTTGGGAGATTTTTCCAAACTCTGGGGCCAGCCACTTAAAAGACCCTGTCTCCAGCACATTTATCAACCAGTTCATCAACTATCCACCACCATTTCATTAGAGACATGTCATGATACATCGGATACATTACTGTCCAAATGGCCCGGGATAATTATTCATCTCAAACGATACGGTTATGCAGTGTCCCGCATAATTCAAAAAAAGGTTTTACAATCATTATTACTGTTGAAACATGCATCTGTGAGTTCTTTTTAAATGAGTTGTTGGGTTTGCTTATTGTATATTTGTTCCTGAGATTATTATATTCATCAGTGCATTTGCTATTTGTATTGTCTGCTACATCATTTTAGAGAAAGCAAAATAGTTCTGTAGCAAGCAATACAACAATTTTTCTACACCTAACAATTCAGTGAAATAACCTTTTCTCAAGCGTTCGTATAGTTCCCCGGGTATAGTTCACTTTGCTCAACACCCATTCATCGTTGCAAAACTGATTTATGTAAAGGGGCAGTAAAATCCCAGAGGCAAAATGTATGCAAAGTCCTTACATTTCAAATTTATATGATTTGATTTTCTATTTTAAATGACACAGATATTCCAAAATGTGGTGATTTGTGGTGAAAGAAAAATATTTATATAATATTGAACGAAAGTTTTAGTGATACAAGAATATTTTACTATCGAGTGCAATGTATTCTTGTATCACACGAAAATAAGCCATTCAATATTATTTTGCTATGTGGTAAAATGAAAATGTTTAAGCTTACCTAGCCACCGGGCCTAACCAATGTGTATTGTAATACGATATAAGCTTACATTTTGACCTTTTTGTTTTCTGCTCTTTCCTCGCCTAAGACAATTTCGGAATATATACCGGTTTATTAAGGTTATCATCATCCAGAATTGCCGCAAATTAATTTGTGATTTTACTTGTTTATACAGTACGAAAGTAACTGTATAAAATCCTCTGTGAGCCGGTACGGTGTCTGTATTGTTGTGTTGTTGTATTGTGATGCGTGTTGATCGGCTGTCAGGTTCTATCACCATGGTAACTCGCGGGGCGTACGCGATACGCATACAATATTAAAAACAATATTGTATTGCATCCGGGAATTTTGCAAAAACTATACAATACATAGACTATGCCATAGTCGAATTTTATTAAAAATATGTATTATTAGTCATGATGAACCCATTTCGTTGAACTCAAAATTATACTGATGTTTATTAAAATTAAAGTATTCTATAGTAAAATGGTCATAAAGAGTTAAAAATATCAGACGATTAGTGACAATAAAAGTAATTGAATGCAACATTATCTTGCATAATTATTAAATTATAACGGCTCACTTTAATACTGAACAATTCTGATTTTGGAATCTACCAGTTTATTGATAGCGAACCCCGAAAAATCGACTATGAACTTTGAATTGTAAGCAGAACTTTACCCCTGGACTTTGCTCTCTAAAAAGACCCTGTCAAGCATCCTTGTTTATCAGTCCATTAATCACAAGTACGCGCTAGATGTTTGATGAGAGATTAACTTTCGCGTCAACACAAAAGCGCCGCAAATACCACAGACAGTTGTTTATGGTGTAGTTAATGGTAATGGCGCGGGCCCAGAAATTGGCCTAACTCTCCATAGAGTCCCGTGTTAAAAATCTTAACCGCAAGGCAATGTCAGTAGTCCACTTGGGAAGCTAACAAACAGAGGGAGTAGGGTGACTGATCAGATGTGAAAATCTATCAATTGTGCACACATTAATTAAATCAGAGTTTTAAGCTTAAATACAATATCCAAAGTATGCACAATGGGCAAGTGGACTACGGGGTAGTCTATACAATACACAGTTGCTCAAAAGCCTGATATAAATAATAATTCCTTTTATTTCCTGGTGTTTTGGAAACTCTTTAACTGTTCATATCTTTTGAACTGGTTGACCAATTTCAATAGGGTTTTCTGCAAAATCTAGGTTTAAAAATACTTCTTATAATCCTGTAAGAAACTGTAAATTGAATATGTTTGACTTCAGACTGATTTTGCTTGATCATACCACAAATGAAATATTACAGTATAATCCGTACACTGTAAATAAAAATGAGTCAATATTGAGTTAATTGAGTTGAAAACTCGACATATTGAGTACATCACGTTACGATAAAGATCACGCAATAAAACAAATTTCTTACTCGTGGCTACCCAGGTACCCGACTGCAACAGGCGAATCACAAATCGGTGGAACAATTTGAAAAAATTGGATGACCCAAATCTGTGACAGATCTATGATGATGATGTACATATATTTGATTAGTAATTGAAGACCTGAGCGCAAGAAGACCGTAAGTCCACTTGGCTCCTATACACCAAAGTTGCGTATAGTTTCGTATAGTTTGGTAAGGTTTTATACATGTTCAAGGGCCAAAACAAATCTTTCACAACCTTTCATGGTGTTTTCACCCTGTAACATACATGTATTAAACATTATAAAACCCTGAGAAACTGTACGTAACTTTAGTGTTCATGTTGAGGGGCCAAGTGGACTTACGGTCTTCTTGCGCTCAAGTCTTCAATTGCAAAATGGTCTTCGAGACAAAACAGCATGCAAATACAGAATTCTGTATTCATTGACAGATACGGAATAGATGTGTGCGCAATTAAAACGTTTTGGTAATATCGTGCTCCAATTTCATTTTTTAAATTAAATTTAGGGCAAGATATATGCTATATTTTAGCCGTAGTAGGATAAGGATTTATAACAGAAGTGATGGATCATGATTGTGTTGATATAAATCACTCACGTTGCCGATATCAACAGCAATTAATTCCGTTACAACTGCATCTGTTAGCTTTGTTTGTTGACATTAATGCGTCTTGTGTTGTAATGAATTTGTGCGTCATGTGTTGTAAAGAATTCGCAATAATTAATTTTCTCGGTCAAATGAAACACAATAATTTTCATTCCTACGGTAAATGTCAGAAAGAAAAATGCTTGGTATACTGTATATTATCGTCAGATTATAGTCGCTTATTCGTCGCTACCGGCGGTAGTATGAAACAACATGGGAAATAATTTAGTATAAGTAACTGCTTCAGCCTCGTACCTTTGAGATTACTTTATTGGCACCTGCCATCTATCGATCGTTGGCTGCACCTAATAAAGTTAATACCCAGTTCTAATCTAATAAACGATGAGTTTCTGATTAATTTGACCTCTGCAATACTGCATCAAGATTTGGTTTCTGTTTTTTGTTGTTGTTTTTTGTTTTTTTTGTTTTTTGTTTTTTTGTAGCTAATAATATGACAAAGTACAGTTGTAACTTAAATTTCCAAACCATAAATCGGGATAACTAAAGGGGGTTGACTGACAGCGGAGAGCTACGACAAGATTTAGAAATCGCAAAAGCATATCATGGGAAGGATTTAGAGATAAACTGGCCTCAAAAAGAATCTTATAATTTTTCACAAGGTCATATCTTAAAATCCTCTCCATGAAAATGAATAAAAATTGCACACAAGATTACTTCAATACTCTACTCTAAACGCATGTCAGTAACCAAGCAGTTTTCCAACTGACACAACAGCAAAATGCACTGACATGGAACACCTTCCTGGACCAAAATTCACATCCCAACAGATTTCTTTTGTTGGGTTCCAATTATTGAAAAATATAAATATCGATTCTTTGCTCTATTGCACTTTTTTTTATATAACCCATGACTAGTAGTGAAGTCATCGGTGACGAGCTTTCTATTTTAACGATAGTTGTTGGCGGGCAATCTAATTTTGACGAATTTGAACTGTTATTGCACCCATTTTGTGAGGTCCGAGACATATTTTGATTAATTTTGACCCCAATGGTCTTCGAGACAAAGCAGCATGCAAATACAAAATTCTGTATTAATTGACAGATACAGAATAGATGTGTGCGCAATTAAAACGTTTTGGTAATATCGTGCTCCAATTTCATTTTTTAAATTAAATTTAGGGCAAGTTATATGCAATATTTTAGCCGTAGTAGGATAAGGATTCATAACAGAAGTGATGGATCATGATCGTGTTGATAAAAATCACTCACGTTGCCGATTTCAACAGCAATTCATTAATTCCGTTACAACTCCATCTGTTAGCTTTGTTTGTTGACTGTTGTAAAGAATGTGCTACAATTTAATCGTTTTGCTTGTTTTATTCATGTGTGCATTACCAACCAATCTGTTAAATGGACTCGATTTCTATAGCAAGCAAAGTAATGGCCAGTAATAAACTCCTCAACAAATGTTTGGAATGTTTTGTCAAGCACCTATATCTCAGATTATATGTGGCATGTTCATATCGTGTTGCATATCAATGGACAGGTAAATTATTCCCCTTTACAATGACACCATATTTTTAAACAAACGTCTTTTTCACGGCTGAGTACACGTCTTGTAGTGGGGTCTCAACAGAATGTGCCAAATTGACCATTATTTTGTGCTCAAACAACACTAGTTGCTAACCTCAATAGCGGGTGGAAAAAAACATACGCAGCCATAACGGCCTGTCACCTCCTCCTCATGCTGCTCACCAGCCTGGTCACACGTTGCTGTGGGATGGCATTCCATTCTTCAAACAAGATTCGTTGCAGATCATTCAATGTGGTTGCATTGGTTACTCTTGAACGCACAGTACGACCAAGCTGTTCCCACAAATGTTCAATTGGGTTGAGGTCTGAGCTGTTGGCAGGCCATTCCATTCTCTCTATTCCCATATTCTGTAGGTGGTCGTTGATTTACTAGCTCTTTGAAGATATGAGATGCAGCTTTCTGCACAGAATAATAAAATATTCCTATTTGGCACATGTTCAATGATCAATTTGGCCCATCCACTACATTCACAAGACGTGTACTCAGCCGTGAAAAGGTGATTGTTTCATATTATGTGGTGTCATTGTAAGGGGGAATAAATTAGCTGTCCATTGACATGCAACACGATATGAACATGTCACAAATAATCTGAGATACAGATTCTTGAAAAAACTGTCCAAACTTTTGTTGAGGGATTTAGTAGTTTTAGCTCGTACTAAACACTCAATCCAGCTCGTCAGTGTATAGTCGCTTATTCGTCGCTACCGGCGGTAGTATGAAACAACATGGGAAATAATATAAGTAACTGCTTCAGCCTCGTACCTTTGAGATTACTTTATTGGCACCTGCCATCTATCGATCGTTGGCTGCACCTAATAAAGTTAATACCCAGTTCTAATCTAATAGTTTCTGATTAATCTGACCTCTGCAATACTGCATCAAGATTTGGTTTCTGGGTGTGTTTTTTTTTTTGTGGGGGGGTTGTAGCTAATAGTATGACAAAGTACAGTTGTAACTTAAATTCCGAAACCATAAATCGGGATAATTAAAGGGGGTTGACTGACAGCAGAGAGCTACGACAAGATTTACATATCGCAAAAGCAAATCATGGGAAGGATTTGGAGATATAAATGGTGACAACGGAATTTGGAGAAGATGATCATCGGATGTATCTCAGAAAAAATCATGGCTTACATTTCATTTGTGTTTTCTTAGTTTACATTATGCATTACAGGAATGCTTATATTTTTGTAAGATTAAATGGGGAACACAAAAAAAGTACAATTTTCAACTGAATCGGGGTTCCTACGAGATTGCTGCCGCAACATCCCACGTCCGACACACGCACACAAAAAAACCAAAAGCAACACTGTTTTAGAAATAGCAGAACTTTAATGGCATACTGGCAATAAAGCATCTGTCGAATATAAAGTATAAGAGTTATTGCAGTTAAAGTTTAAACCGCAGTGACTTTGTAAACTAAGTCTTAACGTAGACGTATTCTAAAATCCAATTACCTAACTAAGCATTTAGCATTGTCTGATTCTTCAAAGTGCTTTGAAATGGTATAGTGAATAATGCCCCGTCCAATGTTCGAAGAGCTTTTAAGAAGAATCGATCCTTTATAGCGATATTTTCAAAACTGTCTGATGTACAGGAGTTTAAGAATGTTAATCGAAAGGGGTACTTGTTTTTTTTATAATGGGTCGAAGAAATGGGTGTAACTGGATGGAAAATCCTTAATTAATTAAGAAAGAAAGACAAAATACAAAATATAAGAAAATAAGGCACGTAAAGAAAGAAAGAGAAATATTAGTTGATTAGTTGAATTTAATTAAAATAATTGAATAGGGTTGATGTGTAATATTTGGTGGTAGTGCTTTCTTGCCGCTGAAAGCATGCGGGAAGTTATTGATATCACCCATGACTAGTCTTCGGTGACGAGCTTTGTATTTTAACGATAGTTGTTGGCGGGCAATATAATTTTGACGAATTTGAACTGTTATTGCACCCATTTTGTGAGGTTCGAGTCATATTTTGATTCATTTTGACCCCAAAAGACCTCAAATATTTCTATCTTTTTGGGAATAAATTCTATATTTTCATTACGAAAAGTCAAAATTTCCAAATGATGGACGACTTTTCCTCCCAGCTACATTCACTTTAAGTACATATCATTAGATTTATAAAGTTTATTTCGAGCACTGTTAAATAAAAAAATATAATTTTTTTATAATTTTCCAGAGATTTTAACGCGAATTTAAAAAAAATCAAAATTATTTGATATCAGAAGGACATTCCTCGTATGTAGAATACAGTTTGGTGTGTCTGATGTGCTCTCAGGTCCACAAAAATACTGTGCAAACGTTGCTATCCGATTTCTTAATTGAGGAACGAGAGGTTAACAGGTTGCATTATATCATCGCATATTTTCCTCATATAAGTACTATAAAACCGTTTAATAAAGTTAATATGTATGCACACCTGGATATATAACAAAATATTTTGGAGCGATAAGAAGTTAATTGCGAGTTTATATGCACTTTATGTGTGACCCTCGTTCTACTGCAGCACATTTTGTAACACTAACTACGAAGAGGTGGTAGTTCCAACGTCCCTTTAGATATTTGATACCAATATACTTTGATTAAGTAAGCGGGCATCAAGGTATACGCAGGTTATGGAAAGGGGAGTGAGGTTGGGGGATGGGAAAATGTCTCGATTCCCCGGCTGCTCAAAACATTTCTGCTCGCTTCGTGTCGTAATCTGAACAGAATCCAATTGCTAAATATTGACCGCATATTTTCACAGGGCCACTTAGGAATCTAAACATTTTTTTAGGGGAAAGGGAGTGGGAGCTACATAAAATCTTTGTTCAAAAGCTGTAATAATTCATTCATTGCACATTGTAAACCCCTCTATCGAAGTATCGTGTATTATCCTCCGACTAGGTGCATTTCCACTGACTGACTGACAAAAGTGGAAGCCGTGTAAATTCCCCCGACTATGTGCATTTCCCCAGTTTGGGTGCCTGGCCTAATGGCAAAAGTGGGTGTCATTCCCCCAGTTTGGGTGCCCGACCGAATGACAAAAGTGTGGGCCATTTCCCCCATAATTTGTGCTGGTTTATAGCGGTTTATCATATTTGTAAAACAGTGACCGCAATTTTAGTAACATTATTTAATTGAAATAAAGTCAAATAATTAAAATTTAATAATCCTAAGAAAGATTAAAAAGTCCGTAAATATTAGATCTAGAAGGATAATTTAAATGATATTCATATTTTTTCAAGTATATCAATAATGGGTATATATTGGTCGGTATTAATCATTCTATGATTCATTGTACTATACAGTATACACTTTCATGGCCCCCTTATTGTTAAGATTAGTTCCGAGTAGGAACATGGCACTGATAAATATTGCTTGCTTAAACATGAAACGTTTCGGTAAAATTAACCTAATTTCAATTGTAATTCACTTTAAATTCGTCATTAGCCTAATTTACTGGATTAGGGATTTATTAGGATTACCAATTTATACTCTTTAAAATATAATATTTGGCAGTCTTTTTTTTTCTTTTACGTAGCATGTCCGTAAGTCCTGAAGTTGATGTTAAAACGGTTCGGTAAAATTAACTTCATCTTCAATTGAATCCACTTAAAACACATCACTATTTTTTCAAGGATTACGGATTTATTAGAATAACAAATTAAAATACAATATCCACCAGTGTATTTTGTATTTAAGAAATATGTCCTGAAGTTGATGTTAAATCCCCTTGGTAAAATTAACCTAATTTCAATTGAATTCGCTTGAAACTCGACATTACCCAAATTAGTTTGTGGATTCATTAGAAGTACATTACATTTAGGTTACATACCACTAATAGGCCTGGGCGATACATGTTTGCATGGCATCTGAAAAGACTGCATTAAAATCGCCGAAATTGATCAAAAGTACTTTTTATGATTTTGATGGTTCAAAATGGTATATTTTCTCTCATTATATGACATTTTTGTTGTAATATATAGTACCAAAATTCATACGCACGGCTTCGGTTTTTAGTAAATATTCGCCCTACCATATTGTAACTTTCAACTTCGAGGGCGCACTGCCATTTTAAGGTGTTTACGGTTCAGTGCGTTAAAACAAGAAAAGTCTCAGGTCAACCTATGTTGAGTTTTTGATCATTTGGCATCTAAATCATATAGTTTTACCTGATATTAGTGGCATTTAACTGTGAGAGTTCTGAATATGAGAAAATTCCACCCGAAATTCACCAATCTATTTGTGTAAAATACAAGCAAGATCCTTTACCTTTACCTACTAACGCACAAGGAGCCCTTGCACATTTCCTTGCTAAAACGGATTTTTAAAATACTATTCATAAAATTCATACTTGCAAGACAATAGTTAACTGTTAATGTGAATATAATTTTGTTGATTACGTACTTCTCGATCTTTTCTCTTTAAATGCAGAGCATTTTTATGGCGCGCAGACTTCTCTTTAGAGTCAGCAGGGAGTCGTGTTCTAAAATTGGAATAAGATTAGACTATAGAGAGATAAGAACCATATTGCTTCAACCTTTGCACGATTCAAAGTATTTAATTCAATCAAGTGAGGAAAAGGTACTCTTAGTACCAAACTCAACCGGATTAGGGCTCATATAGTGCTTCCACATCCTCTTTCATTCAACTCCCTTACATAAAGGCACGAACGTACTATTTATATATCAATAGCAGTATTGTTATTGTTTATTTCAAATAATATGCAAAATTTGCTGCTCGCTACGCTCATATTATATTTCAAGGCAATATAAGGTTTGAAAATTGGGAACCAAACAATTTGGCATATACAAGGTTTTGAGCAAAAAGTTCATGCAGGCCGAGAGGGGGAGCAAGCAGTTTTTGTCACGCCGTTTGAAAATCCCCCGGGTTCATAATTATTGCTCAGCCCCTAAATCTGCCTCAATTAAGCGTAGTTCAAGAGCCTATACCATTACTACGAATTTTGGCATTCTCAAGTTCGTCAGTCAAAGCGTTTTAACAGTATAGCCATGTTTCTGTAAAATCACCATTTTCAAATAATGCACTTTCCATTAAATACTACACGAAGAGTGTTCGAAGTGGTTTTAAAAGGTACCGAACCTTTATACCTAATTTTTCAGAGTGCATTAAGTGCATATTGTACCAGGTAGGATAGATGCCTAAAAATATGCATCCTAATACATGTCCTATTATGTGCTTTAAAGGGACAAATTTAAGATATAGTTAAGCTAAGATGTGCACCCTACATTAAGGAAAGCATTTTGTACAGAGTCAGATTTGTCGATAAACGGTAATAATCCTAGCTGAAGATTAAGGGGAAATTTGCTAAATTCATGGCAATGAATGGCTAACAGCTGACCAATAATCTGTGTCGAACCATGATTCTGAAGAAGTTACATTCGTGTTTATTGGCCATTATTTGCTCATCGTTTCAATTTGAAAAGATTTTTTTTTTAATATTATGATAGAGCAAGTTGTCTAACAAATTAGCATAATTTTAAAATGTTCAAAAAGATAATGAAATGCAAATGTCTAAAGGTTGTTTTTCTTGCAAAAGATGCGACTTAAAAGGGCATTTCGTGATCCACAGCATCATCCCCCACTTTTCTAAAAAAAACATTGAGATTTTTATATCACTGGAAACCTCTGGCTACATAATGTTTATGTACAAAAAATTTCTTGCAGATTAATTCGTTTCGCAAAGATATCGTGAAATTTGAATTGCGTTCTGGTATACCAGAACGAAATTACAACATATTGTCTATGTAGCAGTGTAATACACATAATCATGCATAACTCGCAAACGCAAAATCGAAATCAACTGAAATTTTGAGAATAAGCTTTTTTGTGGATATCTACTGAAAAATGTCATAAAAAGAGGATGCTAGGATCACGAAATACTTCTTTAAACTACGCAAGCTCGTTCTTTGAATACGGCAACAGGACAGAAACTTGCATACACTAAAACTATCAAAGGAAAGTGAGTTATGAAACACCAATGCTCTTTCTTGATGATTTCTGCCTGATTTCATCATATTAAGTACATGTCATCTCCGCCCTATAGCATAAGTATCATAATCATTATCAATACTGTCAATTTACGACCCTCATGTTATATCTTAAAGTCGTAATATATGATATCGGTGAAAACTATTTTCTCTTTCTTTGCCAAAATTATTACATAATATTAGTAACAACTCTCAAATGTAACTGTAACTGAGCTGTTGAGCAATATAGGAGGAATCGGTGAATAAAACCAGGGATCCCCGGTTTTAATCAAAAACTTTTGAATTTGACCGTAATTAAAGTACTTCAGGCTTTATAGTCTTCCACAGAGTACACCATTGATACTTTGGGCGATATACCATCGGGTGATATGTAAATAAATCTGAACTGAACTGAACTTTATTACTTATTGCATTATCATATTATTGCTTTGACAAATCAAACTTGTCTAGATTTGTGTCCCTTAGTACAGTCTGTCACTAAAAACATACGCCCTTCAATCCTCTTTAATAGATTTTCAGTCCTAGTTGTGTTGTTATTGTTAGAGTTTTACTCAAAAGTATGATGTTTTAATCAGTCTGCAGGACTGTCTGGTTTCAGCTTCAAGTAGTGCATGTAGTCGATTTTCATTATTTAAATCAATATATATAGTTATTATTGAAAAATAACTCTTTGATGTTTTGTAAAAGTTCATGCTACAAATAATATACTTTGAAAATGTGCTCAATTTATTGTTGTTAATGAGTGATGAACATTTTACAAAAGTGTTGTTGTTTCAGCCCTCTTTACAACATAACTCAAGAACCACAGGACCTACAAAAGTATATCTGTGATATTTGAATTCTTCTACACGCTCGCTATGAAATGATAAATGCAATTTTTGCTGAAGCTCACTACCATTCGCAAGATGCTGTGAACTACCAAATCACAACAGTTTAAAATAGTTGCTAACCTTCAATTTAAAGATAAATGAATCATGTCGTAGTTGAAAGAAGAATGTTGTAACATAAGTTTTCAAGTAATACCAGTAGGTTTTACGTAATTAGTTAATGACTTGAAGCCTCGCCATCACCATAAGCCATCCTTGCGTGGGCCAAATTAGAAAAATGGAAAAAAAAAATGCAATTAAGTTTTAAATATCTTCATGTTGAAATATAATATTGCTAAAAACAAAATATTATTATCTACCACGTTTAATGTTTATGCAACCTAAAACTAATTGAATCTCAATGTCTGTAAGGGTAATTCAAATATGTATTGAATGTTCAACTTATAAAAACATAGGAAAATCCTGATGAATGTATTTGCGAGTTATCGAAACATAGGCAAGGAAAAAAATATGAACAAAACATATTGCTCTAAGTATTTACTTAATATTCGTACATAAATAATGTTGTTACGCAGACAAAAAATGAGAAGTAACCATTCAAAACTTTATAAATTACGTTTACTTTTACATACCACAAGATGGCTTGTACGCGGGCTAATAGAGCTATGGGAATCAGTGTCATTGAACTCAACTATCATGTTGAACTGTTTAAAAAAATTCTTCTCTACGTACTTTAAAATCGATTTCAACATCCCTGTTTTCAATAAAGTTTTCTATGTACACACCTGGTAAAATGAAACAATATTTTGGAGCGCATAAGAAGTTTATTGCTATTTTCTATGGTGGTATCTGCTTAACACTCATCCAACTGACACGAAGATGGATTTGTTTGTCTACCTCTATATTTTCTATAACTTTGGTTTATTTTGGTACCAAATGTATAGCTACGTGCTAATAACGGGTACCTTAATTTTTTGGCTTACTATAGTATACTGTTGCGTAAACACCCTCACCTAAATTTGCCGATCAACTAAATTAAGAACGTCTCCGTAATATATATAGGCTATTCTGCTGGTCGTAGTAACATGGTTTAATTGGTTAATGTGGGGTGAGACTAAAGATAAGTGCGTTGGGTAATTGGAAAGGTGCATATGATATAACGTTAACGGATTGGTGCAGTAAAATACGGTACTCTTTAGACTTGGATTAAATTGAATAATGTTTCGTCATTTTGAGATAATAGAACGCTTGAGACGAAGATAAGAAAAAAATATCGAAAAAAGACTGTAACAATAACAATTATACAAATTACATTAGAAAATTACTTTTAGAAAAAAAAAGATCATGGCAAAAATGTTATATGCAACGGAATTAATAACATCTTGACTAACAGAAAAACTTTACTTAGTTTCTATTATTATTTCGGCTTCAAACGCTATGCTCAAGTAACAAAAAACATTCAGAAAACGTGTTAGACGGCTTTTGAGATTTTCGCGCAGATCAAGCTTTCATCTCGTAAAATTGATTTTCATGATTATCAATTATTTATTTGTTTAAAAAAAAGAATCGTGGATTAAATGTGATATGCATGAAAATCAGTAATATCTTGTCTAACAGAAAAACTTCATTTGCTTTCTTTTCTAGTTCAGATTCACACGCTATGTTCGAATTTACTTAATCACCGAGTTGGGCCACTTTTTGTCATTTTCGCACGTATCAAGTTTGTACCGCGTAAACTGAAGTTTTATTCTTATCGTCAAAGATTTCAGAACAAAAGCAAAGGGGTTTCAAGTATTTATTTCACTTAATTGACATTTGTTGATACATAATATGATATTTATTTCAAGTTAAAATACCACTTCAAATGCAGCATTGTTTAAAATTACCTATCTTAAGAGCACCGAGTTTAAGAGTTTATGACACAATTGGCCATAACTTGTAGACCGGCCAGCGATTTTATTGAAACAGAGCTTATATGTAGTAGCTTAAATAATTTCGTTGATGACCGAGTAAAACCCAATAAAAAATAAGCGGCATGTGTGCTATTTTCTAATTGTATAATATTTTGGTTACAAACTGTATTACTGTGTCACGGCTCATTGCCGGTGCTTCTGCGATCCGATGGAATTGAGCCAGTTCTAAAATACATATTTGAAACTGATAAATGTGATGCACCACATCAAATGGGTCGACTTCGCGGCAAAGTGCTTTTCAAGATAAAGCTTAAAATTAGGAACATAATACTAATTTGGGAAACTTTTTCACTTGTAAACATCTGAAAACCTCGATCAATTTTAGCAGATGGGATTTTATTTTAAAGCTTGCAAAATGTTTTCAAATCAGTAATACTGAACTCAAAATTGACTTCACCTTTAAAGTTTCCCTTTTCATGTACTACATCACAAAGGTCCGTACGGAAAACTTAAATTGATAAGTGATTTATGAAATTCGCGGTAATCACATTACGATTAATAATTACATTTAATCCCTAGTCCTCAATTAGGAGAAAATAATATATGAAATACAACCATGAAGTGCAGGCGACAAGCATCCATTAAAGAGAGTAATTCTTATCCTCAATTGGCTTCGCGGAACTGATTTGGTAAAACGATCTAACTTGAAAATCACTGTTTCGAGAAAAAGAGCTTTAAAGTTGGAACACTTGATGTTTATTCTCTTTGAATTTTAAATAACAACCATTTTAAGAAGTTAGATTTACATTGTTTTACCTCCTAAAGTAGCAAGACTCATTAAGATATGTATGTGGTAGATTGCTTTGTCGTGTTATCATTAGTTCGTTAGGGTTTGTTTGGCGCCCTCTAGAGGGTCTTGGCTAATGAGGTACAATGCTCTAACCTTTTCATTTTACCATATTAATTACACGGAAAGGGATAAAAAGTGTCAACATAAGTTCTGCTATCCTCCTTTTCTTCTTGTTTTTTCTATCTATCTTTCTTTCTTTCTTTCTTTTCGTTATTGGTTTTTGTTTTCTTTACTTTCTGTCTTTCTTCTTTATTGCTTTCTCGCTTTGTCCTTTTCTTTCTTTTCTTTCATTCTGTCGCTCTTCCATCTTCCATGAAACACATCAGTATATTGATCAGCTGCGTTTTTGTCTATAATCAAAACATGCTGATCAAGTTCAAACCGAAGCATTAATATTATAACCTTTAAAAATAACTACGAGGATATATGAGTTTTTATCATGAAACAAAGAGCAACATAATTCTAACAGGTTCAACAGACAGGAAGAGGACTTTCCGTTAAAAACAACACAGGGAAATGCCAATATAAGGAAATACACCGAACCAATCCAAAACCAGAAGCAAACAGTTGCAAATTATTTAAAAGCAATTCCAAGTGCAGTCAACTTTCGTGTTATGCAGCCTTACATAGATGTTTCAGCCCTGAACTTGAAGACAAATTTTCTATTATCCTTTCCCAATAGAGGTTATCCACTTCACTCATATGTGACTTCTAACAAAAGGCGCTGGTTCCCGTAGTATTCCTCATTCAAACCAATTCAATGCATGACCTCGGAGTTACCTGCATGACTTTGGCGGGCTATTTTGAAACAGTTATGGTTGCACATTCAGGTACTTCTTTTGAAAGTCCTAAACAAGGTATAGCAGTCGCTGATAGGATTTGCAGCTTATAGAACACGGATAACCTCTATAAATAGTTAAAAGTGTATGGTTTATAAAAATAAACGTGTCTTGTCTTTCACACTTAAAACAGGTCATGAAAACAAACCCAGCGAGGAGCAAAAGTATCCGTATATAGTAATAAAAAATCTGTAAATTGTAGGAGGTAACAAAAGGCAGGAAATACATTATTGGTTGCAATTGACAACCACTGTGTTTTTCAAAAGTATGATGGCGATTACAGAATAAAGGCAATGCGTATGCGTAATTAAACACAAGTTATTCTTATATCTTCAATTAAAATAATTGTTGGCACATATCGTTAAGCGAATCATACCAACACTTTTAACCAACAAAATTAACAATTGTTTTGATGCTCAAGTGGGCATGTATTTAAGGAAAGAATTGTAAATTCATAACTTGAATAAATGTGTCCTGTGATGATGAATGATCAGGCCGTGTGTCTTTCACATCATGCCATATTTGCGTGTATGTATAAAGGAATGTTATCCTCACCGTAGTGCGTTCGGGACGGATCATAGCACTGAGCTCTTATCGCACAGGCAGCGGAGTGCACCAAATCCACGTAAATTACTAGTTTAGTATCTACTACGTTAGTCGATACTTCACAACTGCCGAGTATCTTACTAAACTAGTATTTTTGGGAGTTGCTCTGAAGCATAACTGGCGAGTAACCATATGTCTTAAGTGTCTCCGTCAATGAATAGTTAATCAGAACCAACACCTTTAAGGTTAGTAACTACGGTGGCCACGGTGGCCGAGCGGAACGGGCCCCGACTCATAATCGGAAGGTTGCGGGTTCGAGCCCCGGCGACGCCATCGTGCTGTGCCATTGAGTAAGGCACTTTATCTCGATTCTTTATCTCCTCCCCACCCAGGTGTTTAAATGGGTACCAGCATTCTTAAATGCTGGGAAGGTAACAGACTCGCTGTGGAGGAGGTGTAGCGATCCCCCTATAGCAACATTACATGGAGGAGTCTGGCCCAATCCCCGATGAAAGAGAGATGGGCACTCCGATCACTGTTTATACAGGGTCGTCACCTTTACCTTAACTATTTTAAACTGTTGCGAATTGGACGTTCACAGCAGTGAGCTTTGGCAAAAATTGCATTGATCAGCGTTATGTTATGTTATGTTATGTTATGTTATGTTATGTTATGTTATGTTATGTTATGTTATGTTATGTAATGTTATGTTACTCGTATGTTATGTTATGTTATGTTATGTTATTTTATGTTATGTTATGTTATGTTATGTTATGTTATGTTGTGTTGTGTTGTGCTGTGCTGTGTTATGTTATGTTATGTTATGTTATGTTATGTTATGCTACGTTCCTCGACAACATCACCTTTGTAAAACGTACAGCGTGAAAAAATGGCACTTTTTAGGCTAAAACGGCCAAATATGAGGTTAATTTGGTCAGAAACCCACATACAGGCGTCAATATTGGTGGGTGATTGTATGGACCATCTTCCTATCAAAATATGGGGCAGAGTTTCAGCGGCACACCCCTATTACACACTGCCTGGTGTAATGTCCCGCCCTGGAACCAGGGGAATTAAGAAGCCCCCATCCCGGTCAAGATGATAACAATAGTTTTTACTAGTCTAGTCATTTACGTCGATTTAAAAGTCACAAAGAGCGGGATACTCGCCAACTTAATAGACTAGTAGCTTACTCGGGAGTTACGAGGATTTGGTGCACTCAGCGGAGGGAGTGTGAATTTCAAATGGGATTAACAGAATTAATTATGAAATCGATGCATAAAAAATCTCCTTCTCATGTATAAATATTTACATTAAAATTGCGCAGGAAGTAGACTACTTTAATTGCTTACAACGATTCTGTAAAAAAATAAAGTATAAAATAAAGTTACATAAGGCAGTGCCGGTGAAAATATTGTAAATATCACATTTCTCGTTCCTAGCATCCGCCATTTGATGCACATGTATTTGTATCAGTACAATCATATGCCTCCAGATATTTTCAAGAAAAATACTGGTAATTATGTTTGCATTGTTGTAATGAAATTTACAGAATACATTAGCGTCTCGTAATTCCCGTGACAATCGAAACTTAATTTCATGAAAATATTATAGAATTTTGTCAAATTTGTCGTGTAATCAGAGATATATTATTTTATCGATTTTTATTTCAATGCAAGCCTTGAAGTCATGCTATTCTCAATACCCTTAAAAGTAACAACGCAGTACTTCGCTAGATACATTCACATACTGGATTTTAAGTAAATTCCAGGCTTTAATATTAAATAACATTTGTCTCCATAGTAAAAAGGCGGTATCATGTATACTATTTATTAACATGTACGCCATTCTTGCTTGGGAGGGCCGATAAGCTGAAATAACTTTCTCAATTTGATGAAAATGATCGAAAATCTTTTTATTCAAGGTTGCAATAAACTCAAAAACCTTAGTCAAACGTGTTCTTGAGTGGTAAAATCGTGTTATACAGGTATTCAGTAACAGCACTTAGCTCAGCAATATATTGTCTAGAAGCTTTGTGGTTCTAACAGACACAAACAAATAGTAATGACAATTTGTACGATCATAAACCGTATATAAATACCTTCATTTAGTCACAAAAGGAAACACTCCAAAGGCTTCATAATATATTATTTGCATTCAGTACAGGCATTTATTGTTTTCGTGGGTTTTACCGCATCTCATTATTGTTTCATAGCAGCATTCTGTGCTTAATGAACCATTATATTAAGTTACGGGCTGCTGATTTTTTTAGCTGTTGTTTTATATAAGCATCTACCAAAAAGTAATTACCCCCTAAAAACAATTGTGTGATGGCATGTAGAAATGTATTCATTTTTGAGCAAAGTTGAACACTAATTGCGCTATTCATCTTTACAAGGGGTAGACCCTTGTATAATGACATTAAAACATCATAAAAATGAGTAACAGTAACGAATAACTCATATTATTGAGATAAATAAAATCTAAAATATATGTGAAGATCGCCCTTAATTTTGCACATCAATAAACAGTTTATAGAATAAAAATTAGCACAAAAGACAAAAAAGATGAAGACATTAAAATCTAAGTTAAAATCAAAATATATATGAAAAATACAGATAATAAATGTAAAAATACTTTTAAATACCCTGGCCAGCAAGGATTACAATTGATGCACATACTGTGAAGGAGCATTTTTAGTAACAAAATTGCACGAAGAAATATAATCAGCTAACAATGGTGTTATGAATACATAATAGTTTGAATGCTCCGAGACTTACTGGAAGGGGAGTTTTTCCTATTTACGGTAATTCATTAAAAGACACCACATCAAACAACCGTCTTAAATAATGGCCATTGTTCCTTAACGGTGTCTTGTATGCCAAATGTGGGATATGCAGTCAAAGCAGACTTTATTTCTGCACATTATGACACTTCGTTTGTTGCAACGGTCCCAATATTGATATCGCAGCGTACATCTTAATGAAAGTAACCCAAGATTTGAAAGTTGCTGCAAAATCCTATTACCTTGTTTTCAGTATCCATTGAAGGAAAACTGTTCAACTCTCAACTGATTATTCTTTTTGTTTCATGCATTTGGATGGGATCAATACATGCGATAATATATGAAGATTTCAATATTTGTTTGACCAACAAGGTCCTAAATGGCCTACAATTGCAAGTTATCCTTTCAGTGGTAAAGTTAGATTTAAAATGTACTGATTAGGAGGTGTTCACAATGTAACCATTGGTCTTCCCCTTCTTGTGACCTCTTTGGTTACAGAAAACATTGAACTTGTAATGTTTCGCTCTTTATTGTTGTTGGTGTTGTTTGAGTTTTCTTCAAGTCTAATTTTTTAATCAGTCTACGGCACTGTCTGGTTTCAACTTCAAGTAATGCATGATTACATAAATGGATAATGTACATAATTTAAATTTGAAGATAAAAGTGAATTATGTAATAGTTGAAAGAGGAATGTTGGATGCAAGTAATACTAGTAAGATTTACGTAATTAGTTAATGACTTGGGGCCTCGCCAGCACCATAAGCAATCCTTGCGTGGGCCAAATTAGAAAAAAAATGCAATTAAGTTTTAAATATCTTCATGTTGAAATATAATATTGCTAAAAAACAAAATATTATTATCTATCACGTTTAATGTTTTATGCAACCTAAAACTAATTGAATCTCAATGTCCGTAAGGGTAATTCAAATATGTATTGAATTTTCAACTTATAAAAACATAAAAATCCTGATGAATGTACAGACTTGACATTTAATATGGAATATTTTTCGCAAAATTCCAAGACTGTTCTGGACAGAGTCTGCATAGACCGCACGGGCTAAATATTAATTGGGGTGTGTCGGGAGATGATGCAAAATATGTGTTTGATAGAAAATGTTCTTTCCATATGTTTACATTATGGTGCTCATAATGTAGCGAATTTGCCTAAAATGGCGGATTTAGGGAGGCTGAATATTAAGTTTTGTGGGGACACAATTGCGGACTTTATGCAACATGGTTCTGTTATTATCAAATTTATAGGGGTTTGAGGTGATATTTCTTAAACTTCGTCAGCAACGGGCATTCATCACGGCTGAAATACACTGACAATGTACCAATTGTTTGAACAGGTGAGGAGCTTAAAATTAGGGCTCTTAAAAACTGTACGTACTCAGAAAATTTGAATGCCCCCCTGGGGTCAAATGTTATAAACTTACGGTACAAAAGCAACTGTGCGGATTCCTGGTTGTCCAATGAACTCATACTGTTTCTTTGAGTACAGTAAGTTTATAACATTTGGCCCCAGGGGGCCATTCAAATTTTCTGAGTGCGTACCGCTTTTGAGAGCTATATTTTTTAAAGCTCCTCCCACTTTCAAAACTGATAGATTACAAGTGCTTTTCAGTTCTGATGAACACTTATTGGTATTTAGGTTCAGTAAAATCGACTCAAACCTCAATAAATTGGATAATATCGGAATAATGTTGCTCAAATTCAGATATTTTACCCAATCAAAAATCAAATTCAGTCTCTTTAAATCCGCCATTTTAGGCTAATTTACTACATTATGAGCGCCATAATGCAAACTAATGGAAAGCACATTTTCTGTCAAACAATTATTTTACACCATATCCCGACACACCCCAATTAATATTTAGCCCGTGCCGTTTATGAAGACCTCTACCAGACCAGTCTTGGAATTTTGCGAAAAAGTATTCCATATTAAATGTCAAGTCTGTATATATTTGCGAGTTATTGAAACATATGCAAGAAAAAAATATGAAGAAAACATATTGCTCTAAGTATTTACTTAATATTCATACATAAATAATGTTGTTACGCAGACTAAAAAATATGAAAAGTAACCATTCAAAACTTAAAAAAATACATTTATTTTTACATACCACAAGATGGCTTGTACCCGGGCTATAGAGCTATGGGAATCAGTGTCATCGAACTTTATTGTCATGTTGAACTGTTTAAAAAAATATCGTATCATTTTCCCTCCTCTAAGTACTTTAACATCGATTTCAACATCCCTGATTTCAATAAAGTTTTCTATGTACACACCTGGTAAAATGAAACAATATTTTGGAGCGCATACGAAGTTTATTGCCATTTTCTATGGGCGTATCTGCTTAACCCTCATGCAACTGAGACAAAGATGGAGTTGTTTCTATATTACTATATATTACTATATTACTTTACTATTCTATTCTATATTACTTTTGGTACCAAATGTATAACTACATGCTATAACTGGTACCTTATTTTTTTTGGCTTACTGTAGTATACTGTTGCGTAAACATGAATAAAAATGAAAACTGAATTAAGTACGTCTCCGTAATATACATGTAAAGGGTTCACAAAAAATAACTCCCCCCTAAAATTACAAGACATTTCTTTGCATAACTTGACATACATTTCGTTGATTTGCAAAATCTAAAAACCTGTGAATAAAGGAATCATTTTCCTACCCTCCCAAAGTTCTTTCCTTAAAACATCTTTTTGTTTTTGCCAAAAATAATCACATTTTCCAAACATGATGCTTTCAGAAAAAGTTGCACTTTTCCACATCCTTTACATTTAATGTACAAAAACATTCTCGATATCAATGTTTTGATTTATTTAATGGTGTTTTTGTTTTCTTTAATTTTTATGTATACGATTACCCAGTCACCCGTGCAATCATCTTGCAGTACAAAACAATGACTAATTGACATGTACGGGGTTTTTCTAAAAGATTTTATTGAGCCGGTGTTTCAAAAATGGCAAAATCAATTTAGGAATTACAAAACATTTCTTTGCATAACTTAACATTCATTTTGTTGATTTGAAAAACTTAAAAACCTGTGAATAGAGGCATATTTTTGCTACCCTCCCAAAGTTGTCACTTCTCAATATCTTTTTGATTTGGTCAAAAATAATCACATTTTTTAATATGCAACACCAGAGAAGTGCGTTGAAGTGACACTAAAAGGATTTCTCTCATTGGAATTGGTAATCTGATAATTACTTCAGGCAGAATTGCCAGACTCAAATCTATTTTAAATGTATATTATTTGAGAGAGTGATCTGGTGGAGGGGGAGGAGAGGAGAGGAGAGGAGAGGAGAGGAAGAGAGGAGAGGAGAGGAAAGGAGAGGAGAGGAGAGGAGAGGAGAGGAGAGGAGAGGAGAGGAGAGGAGAGGAGAGGAGGAGGGAGAGGAGGAGGGCAGGGCAGGGGAGGGCAGGGGAGTGTGGAGATGATGAGCTTATTTAAATTTGTCCATGTTGATGATAGGCAAACTGCTGAAGTTTTCCAATTGCGTAGCAGGGTAAAATTAGCAATAAACAGATGAATTCAGAAAGCCCAAAGTTTACCAACATCGAAGGCCTATCGGTATTAGAGGACAGTAAAGCGAAAGGGGCGCTAGACCACTAAAAACACCGGTCTTCCACACACAGTGGGTGTCCCATAATCTCGTCTTATCCATCCTTGTTTATTAACCAGGTATCTATCTGTATTGAAATAAGCTGATTGGTACTTCAAACTTAACAATGAATTCAAGGAACAGATCAATTCACACAATCCCTTGCGTTTTTGTTTCTGAACAATAGAGCTCCCGAAACAGAAAAGATGAAACGAGGGTAGGAATATAATGTAAAATGACTATCAATCGATCAATCAATCAAGTTGTCAAGTTATCAACAATCAATAATAAACCGACGTAGGCCTATCATGGAATATTACTAACTAGGCCTACTAACTAATATACCAAATAAATAAAATAAATAAATAAGTCAGTAAATAAATAAATAGGCATAGGCCTAAATAAATAAATAAATACATAATGCAGAATGCAGTTAGTATTTTAGTTGCAAAATTCCAAACATTCTATTCACACATTCTATTATAATTTTCTTTGTGCAAAGGACCTGTGCCTTTAATATGTCCGCGCCTAATCAATAATGAGTCTTTCACCATGCTCACACACCATGTTAAACTATTGTATCCCTGCAAGTATTATCTACTGACCAAGTCCTAACAATGAAATGGATGCTATAACGTACCCAATCAAGCGAACATATCAAGGTCATATCAGGGCGTTATACAAAGAATGGTCAAAGGTCAACGTTTCCAAAGAAGTATAGTAATAGATGTAGACACAAGCTTTCGTGCGGGAAACATAAACACATAGTCGTCAGTCGTGTGGGTTTTATGAGATTTGATACGGCGCTGAAGTCTATTGGCTGTCCCAAAATCAGTACCAGACCCGGTTTCCAGACGGCAATGTGTGTGTTGTTACAAGGAATGCAAACTCATTTTATCAATGAGTGAACCACATAGAGGAATACGACATCTATCGTGAGCCAGTCTGCATTCTGTTGCCTGCAAAAGCCGACGATCAGTAAAAAATTCTAAAAGCAGCGTGACTAGATATTTGCGTTAATTTCATGATACGTGTAAAACGCATTGAAAACGCCAAATTGCAGTCATAAAATATATAATATTAGTAAATCACCCAATCGAATGTTAACGTAGGTATGTGGAAAAGAACTGCAATAACAATAACAAACTATGTGCCCAAAGAGTTGTCTTTGGCATGTCGCTTTTGAAATATCACCAAAATATCAAATTTTGGAAAAACGCCCCAAAATTTAAAACAAACACGAACTTTCCAAAATAAATATATATTAGCACTCGGCGGCCCAGTCACTACCTGCCGCTGTGATTTTGGGTAACTCATTGCTTCCCTCTCCAGATACCGGTACTTCAAGGTCGCTCATACCCCAGCCCTTCAAGTTTCCCTTTTCATAGTGTACTACATCACAAAGGTCCGTACGGGAAACTTGAATTGATAAGTGATTGATGAAATTCGTGGTAATCACATTACGATTAATATTTAGATTTAATCCCTAGTCCTCAATTAGGAGAAAAGAATATATGAAATACAACCATGAAGCGCAGGCGACAAGCATCCATTAAATATAGTAATTCTTATCCTCAATTGGCTTCGCGGAACTGATTTGGTAAAACGATCTTACTTGAAAATCACTGTTTCGAGAAAAAGAGCTTTAAAGTTGGAACACTTGACGTTTTTCTCTTTGAATTTTGAATTTTAAATAACAACCATTTCAGGAAGTTAGATTTACATTGTTTTACCTCCTAAAGTAGCAAGACTCATTAAGATATATATGTGGTAGATTGCTTTGTCGTGTTATCATTAGTTCGTTAGGGTTTGTTTGGCGCCCTCTAGAGGGTCTTGGCTAATGAGGTAAAATGATCTAACTTTGTCATTTTACCATATTAAATATACGGAAAGTGATAAAAATGTCAACATAGGTTCTGCTATCCCCTTTTTCTTGTTGTTTTTTCTATCTATCTTGTTTTCGTTATTGGTTTTTGTTTTCTTTACTTTCTGTCTTTCTTCTTGATGGATTTCTTGCTTTGTCCTTTTCTTTATCTTTCTTTCTTTCTTTATGTTGTTTCCTTTTATTCATTCGCTCTTCCATCTTCCATGAAACACATCAGTATATTGATCATCTGCGTTTTTGTCTATAATCAAAACATGCTGATCATGTTCAAATCGAAGCATTAATATTATAACTTTTAAAAATAACTACGAGGATATATGGGTTTTTATCATGAAACAAAGAGCAACATAACTCTAACAGGTTCAACAAACAGGAAGAGTACTTTATGTTAAAAACAACACAGGAAAATGTCAATATGATGAATTTAAATACACCGAGCCACTCCAAAACCAGAAGCAAACAGTGGCAAATTATTTAAAAGCAATTCCAAGTGCAGTCAACTTTCTTTACATAGATTTTCTTTAAAATGGTTTCAGCCCTGAACTTGAACTATTATCCTTTCCCAATAAATAGTTAAAAGTGTATGGTTTATAAAAATGAACGTGTCTTGTCTTTCACACTTAAAACAGGTCATGAAAACAAACCCAGTGAGGATTTTTATTTGTTTTCAAAAGTATTTGTATATAGTAATAAAAAAATCTGTAAATTGTAGGAGGTAAGAAAAGGCAGGAAAATACATTATTGGTTGCAATTGACAACCACTGTGCTTTTCAAAAGTATGATGGCGATTACAGAATAAAGGCAATGCGTATGCGCAATTAAACACAAGTTCCTCTTATATCTTCAATTAAAATAAGTGTTGGCACACATCGTTAAGCGAATCATACCAACACTTTTAACCAACACAATTAAGAATTGTTTTGATGCTCAAGTGGCCATGTATTTAAGGAAAGAATTGTAAATTCATAACTTGAATAAATGTGTCCTGTGATGATGAATAATCAGGCAGTGTGACTTTCCCGTCATGCTATATTTGCGTGTATGTATAAAGGAATGTTATCCTCACCGTAGTGTGTTCGGGACGGATCATAGCACTGAGCTCTTATCGCACCGGCAGCGGAGTGCACCAAATCCACGTAAATTACTAGTTTCACAACTGCCGAGTATCTTACTAAAGTAGTATTTTTGGGAGTTGCTCTGAAGCATAACTGGCGAGTAACCATATGTCTGAAGTGTCTCCGTCAATGGAATAGTTAATCAGAACCAAAACCAGAACCTTTAAGGTTACTACGGTGGCCACGGTGGCCGAGCGGAACGGGCCCCGACTCATAATCGGAAGGTTGCGGGTTCGAGCCCCGGCGACGCCATCGTGCTGTGCCCTTGAGTAACGTACTTTATCTCGATTACTCCTCCCCACCCAGGTGTTTAAATGGGTACCAGCATTCTTAAATGCTGGGAAGGTAACAGACTCGCTGTGGAGGAGGTGTAGCGATCCCCCTATAGCAACATTACATGGAGGAGTCTGGTCCAATCCCCAATGAAAGAGAGATGGGCACTCCGATCACTGTTTATACAGGGTCGTCACCTTTACCTTAAAACTATTTTAAACTGTTGCGATTTGGACGTTCACAGCAGTGAGCTTTGGCAAAAATTGCATTGATCAGCGTTATGTTATGTTATGTTATGTTATGTTATGTTATGTTATGTTATGTTATGTTGTGTTGTGTTGTGCTGTGCTGTGTTATGTTATGTTATGTTATGTTATGTTATGTTATGTTATGTTATGTTATGTTATGTTATGTTATGCTATGTTCCTCGACAACATCACCTTTGTAAAACGTACAGCGTGAAAAAATGGCACTTTTTAGGCTAAAACGGCCAAATATGAGGTTAAATTGGTCAGAAACCCACATACAGGCGTCAATATTGGTGGGTGATTGTATGGCCCATCTCCCTATCAAAATATGGGGCAGAGTTCCAGCGGCACACCCCTATTACACACTCCCGGGTGTAATGTCCCGCCCTAGAACCAGGGGAATTAAGAAAAAACCATCCCGGTCAAGATGATAACAATAGTTGTTACTAGTCTAGTCATTGAAAGTCACAAAGAGCGGGATACTCGCCAACTTAATAGACTAGTAGCTTACTCGGGAGTTACGAGGATTTGGTGCACTCAGCGGAGGGAGTGTGAATTTCAAATGGGATTAACAGAATTAATTATGAAATCGATGCATAAAAAATCTCCTTCTCATGTATAAATAATTACATAAAAATTGCGCAGGAAGTAGATGACTACTTTAATTGCTTTATATAAAGTTACATAAGGCAGTGCCGGTGAAACATGGAAAATATTGTAATAAATATCACATTTCTCGTTCCTAGCATCCGCCATTTGATGCACATGTATTTGTATCAGTACAATCATATGCCTCCAGATATTTTCAAGAAAAAGACTGGTAATTATGTTTGCATTGTTGTAATGAAATTTACAGACTACATTAGCGTCTCGTAATTCCCGTGACAATCGAAACTTAATTTCATGAAAATATTATGGAATTTTGTCAAATCTGTCGTGTAATCAGAGATATATTATTTTATCGATTTTTATTTCAATGCAAGCCTTGAAGTCATGCTATTCTCAATACCCTTAAAAGTAACAACGCAGTACTTCGCTAGATACATTCAAATACTGGATTTTAAGTAAATTCCAGGCTTTAATATTAAATAACATTTGTCTCCATAGTAAAAAGGCGGTATCGTGTATACTATTTATTAACATGTACGCCGTTCTTACTTGGGAGGGCCAATAAGCTGAAATAACTTTCTCAATTTGATGAAAACGATCGAAAATCTTTTTATTTAAGGTTGCAATAAATTCAAAAACCTTAGGCATACGTGTTCTTGTGTGGTAAGATCGTGTTATACGGGTATTCAGTAACAGCATTATCTCAGTAATTGTCTGTATAAAAGCTTTGTGGTTCTAACAGACACAAATAAATAAAATGAAATTTAAAGTAATGGCAATTTGCTTAGATTTATAATTACCTTCATTTAGTCACAAAAGGAAACACCCTAAAGGCTTCATATATTATTTGCATAAAATGTTTTATAACCTAAAAGGTTCAACTCGGTTCTTAAATAAAAATGGATTCATTTCTCTATTGCACTTTTTTTTTACTCACCCCGTATAAGGATATGTTGGTTTTTAGCATGAAACAAATAGTAACATAATTCTAACAGGTTTAATAAACAGGGAGAGGACTTTCCGTTTAAAATAACACAGGAAAATGTCAATATAAGCAATTTAAATACACCGAACCACTCCAAAATCAGAAGCAAACATTTGCAAATTATTTAAAAGCAATTCCAAGTACAGTCAACTTTGGTGTTGCGCAGCCTTACAATAGATTTTCTTTAAAATAGTTTTAGCCCTGAACATGAAGACAATTTTTCTATTATCCTTTCCTAATAAATAGTTAAAAGCGTGTGGTTTACAAAACTAAACGTGTCTTGTTTTCCAGACTTACAGCAGGTCATGAAAACAAACCCAGCGAAGAATTTTACTTAATAAAAAAATCTGTAAACTGGATGAGGTAGCAAAAGGCAGGAAAATACATTATTGGTTGCAATTGACAACCACTGTGTTTTTCAAAAGTATGATGGCGATTACAGAATAAAGGCAATGCGTATGCGTAATTAAACACAAGTTCCTCTTATTTGGCCTTGTATCTTCAATTAAAATAAGTGTTGGCACACATCGTTAAGCGGATCACACCAACACTTTTAACCAACACAATTAACAATTGTTTTGATGCTCAAGTGGGCATGCACTTAAGGAAAGAAAAAAATAATAACTTGAATAAATGTGTCATGTGATGATAAATGATCAGGCAGTGTGACTTTCCCATCATGCTATATTTGCGTGTACATTCCCTCATTTCAAATCTTTAGTTTTGGTTTCTCTTTTGTTCAGAAACCAAAAATCAAGGGATCTGGTCTGCGTTCATAACACTATTATGCTGGGAGGGCACAGTATAGGGTATATAACCAGAAGTATACAATGGCCTATTGTGCTAACATAATTATTATCATGATTGATATCGGAAATCTATCCCGCGGACGACAGTTGATGCTCTCTGTCGAAGGTGGCATATTACACTCACGAGTTCTGGGCCTAGAAATCATATACATGCGCGTATATTGAAGGATGGGGTGGGGTGGGGGCTTGGTTTGTTTGTTTGTTTGTATGAAACATAAATGATGCATGGATATGATTTGATTATGAATTAGTTTATTATCCCCGGTAAGCACAACCCGTACCTCTTTAAGAGGGGGCTCCCCTCTCCCCCACCTATATAACCACCTCTTCCCTAAGTGGCTCCCCTCCTCCCCTGCATTCGATATCTCCTCTATCTCGATCTCTCCTCCCCCTTCTCTTTTCACTTCCAATTAATGCTCTCTCCCATCTGTTTCTCTTTCTCCCTGTCCTTACCCCCTTATCTCCCCCACACACACTCCCCCCACACTCCAATCTCTTCTCCCCTCTATCTTCTACTTTTTGCAGTAAAAATTGCTTCAGTAAAAGTCATTAGGTTATTAGAGGTCATATAATGGACTTCCATCGATTCTGGTACATGGGATTAAAGACATGAATCGATTTTGTTTATAGCACCTATACAATTACAATAGTGGCCCCTTTTGTAATGTCGAATGCAAATATTTCGATGGTCTATATTTTTTCACAGGTGAAATAGCTTAGGCTTATTCGGTTTTGTAAACCACGTCTTTCAATGTAGATTACCATGCTCGATTTCTCTCCTCGTGAATATTGCACTGCGAAATTTAAACATTTCTTTTGTATACTTAGAGTAGGTAACTTCAAATCAAATAATTTTACGATTCACACCACTTATAAGAAACTGAAACCAAAACCGAAACTGACTGACACAAATGTTTGGTTTTAAACAAAAGGTATAAACAATGAGTTCGATATCTTATGATTCAAGTGGTTAGGCAGGACAATAGGAAACCACGTGACCAAAACCAAAACCAAAACTAAAACTAAACATTTGAAATGAGGCAGTGTATAAAGGAATGTTATCCTCACCGTAGTGCGTTCTGTGCGGATCATAGCACTAAGCTCTTAGCACACAGGCACAGGCAGCGGAGTGCACCAAATCAGCGTAAATTACTAGTTTAGTATCTAATTCGATACTTCACAACTGCAGAGTATATTGCTGAACTAGTATTTTTCGGAGTTGCTCTGAAGCATAACTGGCGAGTAACTATACGTCTTAAGTATCCTCGTCAATGGAATAATTAATCCGAACCAGCACCTTTAAGGTCAGTAAGTATTTTAAACTGTTGCGATTTGGTCGTTCACAGCATCTTACGAATGGCAGTGAGCTTTGGCAAAAATTGGATTGATCAGCGAGCGTGTAGAAAAAACCAAATATCACAGAAATACTTCTGTAAGTTATGTTATGTTATAAACAGGGCTAAAACAACATCACCTTTGTAAAACCTACAGCGCGAAAATTTTTTTCACTTTTTAGCCTAAAATGAACAAATACGAGGTTAATTTGGTTAGAAACCCACATACAGACGTCAACATTGGTGGATGATTGTATCCCCATATTTTGATAGAGGGATGGTGGGTTCGAGTTCCAGCGACACACCCCTGTCAAAATGTAACACCCCGGGTGTAATTTCCCGACCTGGAACCAGATGAAATGGCAATGGACGAAACAACAAGATAGCGGGGAATTTAAATTCCCACGGGTAGGGAAAGAAAAGAAACCCATCCCGGTCAAGATGATTATAATAGTTTTTACTAGTCTAGTCACTTACGCCGATTTGAAAGTGCGAGATACTCACTAACTTAATAGCTTACTCGGGAGTTACGCGGATTGGTGCACTCAGCGGAGGGAGTGTGAATTTCAAATGGGATAACCAGAATGGGTGACTGAAGTCAACACCCCCTGTGTGGGAGATTATGATCATGACTTTCATAGGGTTTGTATGAATTTCAACTGTAATCATAACTATGTTATATCATAATCTACCGGGCTTTACCGTGAAGCTTACATAATTTGCAGTATTATATATTACCCGGAGTGTTAATCAATATTCTTTAATGCTATGAAAAGGTTGTTTTAACCAACATTAGTTTTTAAAAAAAAGAACATTATTAAACTTTTACTCTTTCACCAACGCAGTATTAAATTTAATTTTTAACCAATGTTTAACTCTTAATCAATTTTGTGTGATTTGTAACCAACTATTTTTAATACAGGGGTTTTAACGGTATAGGGAAATACGTCAATATCTTTCATGAATTATTTATGAAATCGATGCATAAAAAAATCTCCTTCTCATGTATAAATATTTTCATTAAAATTGCGCAGGAAGTAGATGACTATTTTAATTGCTTACAACGATTCTTTAAAAAAAAGTTACATGAGGAAGTGCTGGTGAAACATTTACGCCCATTTGAAAGTCACAAAGAGCGAGATACTCGCCAACTTAATAGACTAATAGCTTACTCGGGAGTTACGCCGATTTGGTGCACTCAGCGGAGGGAGTGTGAATTTCAAATGGGATTAACAGAATTAATTATGAAATCAATGCATAACAGATCTCCTTTTCATATATAAATATTTTCATTACAATTGCACAGGAAGTAGATGACTACTTTAATTGCTTACAACGATTCTGTAAAAAGTAGGAAGTAAAAAATAAAGTTACATGAGGCAGTGCCGGTGAAACATGGAATATATTGTAATAAATATCACATTTCTCGTTCCTAGCATCCATGCACATGTATTTGTATCAGTACAATCATATGCCTCCAGATATTTTCAAGAAAAAGACTGGTAATTATGTTTGCATAGTTGTAATGAAATTTACAGAATACATTAGCGTTTCGTAATTCCGTGACAATCGAAACTTAATTTCATGAAAATATTATAGAAGTTTGTCAAATTTGTCGTGTAATCAGAGATATATTATTTTATCGATTTTTATTTCAATACAAGCCTTGAAGTCATGCTATTCTCAATACCCTTAAAAGTAACAACGCAGTACTTCGCTAGATACATTCACATACTGGATTTTAAGTAAATACCAGGCTTTAATATTAAATAACATTTGTCTCCAAAGAAAAAAGGCGGTATCATGTATACTATTTATTTACATGTACGCCGTTCTTTCTTGGGAGGCTGAAATAACCTTTTCAATTTGATGAAAACGATCAAAAATCTTTTTATTCAAGGTTGCAATAAATTCAAAAACCTTAGGCATACGTGTTCTTGTGTGGTAAGATCGTGTTATACGGGTATTCAGTAACAGCATTATCTCAGTAATTGTCTATATAGAAGCTTTGTGGTTCTAACAGACACAAATAAAATGAAATTGTATGTAATGACAATTTGTACGATCATAAACCGTTTTGCTTAAAAAGTGGGTAATGGTGAATCCAACGGACGAGGACACAAAACACATCAAGGATCAATAAATGATACAAGAGGATACCTTGAATATATGAAAACTACGTACTGTCTAGTCTGTATTAATTTTTACTTGTTCCCCCACGGCAAGTTGGTGTACCTTTTTTTCTTTCCCGTTTTGCTTAGGTATATAATTGCCTTTATTTACTACAAAAGGAAACATCCTAAAGGCTTCACATATTTGAATTCAGAACAGACATTCATTGTTTTCATGAGGTTTACAACATCTCATTGTTGGTGGTGCTACTATGCTTAACGAACAGTAATATTTTAAATGACGCGTTGTAAATTCCGGGCTGGTTAATTATTTAGTTGTTATTTTATATAAACATCTCCCAAAAAGTATTTATCCCCTTAAACAATATCCATTATTCCTAAACACCAAATTTGGGATAAGCAGTCGAAGCAAACTTTATTTCTGCACATTATGGTGCCTCATTTGTTGCAATGTTACCAATATTGAAGTCGCAGTGTACATTTTAATGAATATTTGAAAGTCGCAGCAAAATCATATTACCTTGTATTCAGTATTCATTGAATGAAATCTGTTCAGCTCTCAGTGGGTTATTATTTTTGTGTCATGCATTTGAAGGGGGTCGAAACATCAGTGATCATTATCCATGTAATGTCAAATTGAAACATTAAGATTTCAACAATTGTGTTGACCAACAAGGTCCTAAATGGACTACAATTGCAAGTTGTCCTTTCAGTGATCAAGTTAATTTCAAAATTGACTGATTAGAACGTTTCACAACAGATATAACCCTTTTTCTTCCTCTTCTTGTGACTTTCTTGGTCACAGAAATCAATAAACTTGTAATGTTTTAAAATGGGATTAAGTAAACAATGACCACTGATGTGAAAATGACATTGTTTTTATTGATTATCATATGTTTTGACCTCCTCCAAATTCACGAAAGATGGAAACATTTTCTTCCATGGATACTGAATACAAGGATATAAGACTCCTGCCGCAACTTTCAAATCTTGGGTTACTTTTATTTAAATGTACGCTGCGACATCAGTATTGGAACCATTGTAATAAATGAGGGGTCATAATGCGCATAAATAAATTTTGCTTTGACTGCATATCCCAAATTTGGCATACGATTACCTGTTTAGAAATAATTATCATTGTTTAAGGGGGTTATTACTTTTCGTTAGATGTTCATATAAAACAAAGATAGCTTTGTGCATCGCCTTGATAATATAGTATGTACATTTTCGTACGAATTTGGTATTATTCAAGTCAGGAATATTTCCAGGAGATGTTTACCAACTTAAAAGTATTTGATTTTGACCGCAGTTTACATTCTTTCATTAGAGATACCTCAAAACAAAACAAAATGAGACATTTTACCTAAAAGCGTTATGTTGCACCCTTAGTTCTGTGTACACTTGGGAACTGCATTTAGAATGAATATTTTCAGACATTTTATTGGAGACCAAAGAAAGATCTTATGTTATATCAAAGTAAAACGACAACTGATCTGGACATTTCCTCTATCAATTTTACATCACCAAGTGTGTTTGTTTGTCAACATGAATACCTGTGACCCTACATGAGCTGTTAATATTGTTAGGAATTTGTGATGTTCATGAAGACTTGATATGTTTAACATTTTTAATCATTTTGTTCGCAATCAAGTAGTAATAAAGTATACCTTTAATACCAATTTAAAATGTAGCGACACTTTGAGGTGTTCTATTAAGACGTGGGTTTCATACTTGTTCACAGATTTCACGAGTACGACGTCTTGAGAGTTATATATCAATTCTCATTTGTCACATGTAGGTATCTGCCATGATTATAGGTCTCCATTAGTGTGTCTGTTAAATGGTGGCTTATTTCATATTCCTTTTGTGTGCATGGTGGAGTCAATTACTTTTCAACAAAAATATATAGGACACCACCACATTGTTATCAAGTTCGATAGACGACTTAGTGTAGGTTTCAGGCATTAGCGAGATCATTTTTTCCTCCTTTTTCTTATTTTGTCTTTTCTTTCTATTTCTTTCTTTTTATTTCTATTTTTCTTCTTTTCTTTCTTTCTTTCTTTCTTTCTTTCTTTCTTTCTTTCTTTCTTTCTTTCTTTCTTTCTTTCTTTCTTTCTTTCTTTCTTTCTTTCTTTCTTTCTTTCTTTCTTTCTTTCTTTCTGCATCTGAAACCTGAAAATAAGGCTTGGTCATTGCAATATAAAGTTTACCAAGTTCAGTGAACTTTACTTTAAAATAGACAGAAAATGTCAACATAAGCAATAGAAATATAGTGAGCCAATCCAAAACAAGAGGAATCAGTCGCAAATTATTTAAAAGCAACTGCAAATATATTCAACGTTGTATTATAAAGTCGTATTTAGATTTTCTTTAAAATCGTTTTATCCCTGAATATGAAAAACTCCTTTTCTGTTTATCCTTTCCATAATAGTAAAAAGTGCCTTGTATAAATTTGTCAAAACTAAAGTCTTGCTTCCGTACAACGGGGCACATTGAGAATTGTCAAAGGTTTGAAAATACTTGCGAACCTCAATAAAGTTATATGTGACCGTACAGCACGAATGAGCCGTAAATGTCCTCAATTGTATTCAGAGTTACAGTGTAAAATGGGCATGAAGGTCATATTCATAGAGTATTTCAATTTGGTGCTACGTGTATCTCATTAAATGAGGTACACGTAGCACCAAATTGAGGTACCAATGAATACGACCTTCATGCCCATTTTACACTGTAACTCGGAATACAATTGAGGACATTTACGGCTCATTCGTGCTGTACGGTCACATATAATGTTTTGAAAGCTCCTGACATTTCACGACATTATTAGTTGCGGAATATAATTAATATATTCTTCATTTACAAAAAGGAAGGAACGGATGAAGAGAAGTAGGCGATAAAGGAGAAGGTCGAACGTGTTTTTATTATGTACTTGCGACCTTTTTGCTCTCAAGCGATGAGATGTTATCCTCCAAAACCTCTTTAATAATTACAAAATAAGTTGGATATGGCTTTATAATATGGATCTGTTTTCTTTTGTTTTAGTAAACAAACAAACAAACAAACATAATCGTATCAGTACTGTCGGCTATTATTCATACACAGCACTTAATTTTGATATTGGCCAAACTAAATGTCATCCCCTGCCACACGAAAATGTTTCTTTCTAAAAGAATATAAAGAAATATGGTTATTTCAGATTTTCTTGAAAAATATTTATTATTTGTGGTATTTCAACTTGGATTTCCAAACGTTTTCTATCTTTAAAGAATGTAATACTAAAATATACCTTTAATAACTAATTTGCAATGGGCGACAACTTGAAGTGTTTTTTGTAGATGTAAGTTTCATACTTCAGGTTAAAAGAATCCAGGTGTACAATGTAATACGTCTTTACCCAGCAAACACAAAACGTTTTTGACATCATTCGCAAAAAGTTAGAAAAGGTTCCCAGATAACGTTTAAATGTCGGGTTATATAAAGGACATATAAAGGGTATAATACGTTTTCATAACATTCAAAAACATTTGTTGGAAACCTACTGCAAATATTTTAACATCATGTTACTTAAGTGTTGACAAAATATTTGGCAAAAAATTTTTGCAAGAAATATTTTACAATAACATTTTGAAAACATTTTAAGAATATTGTTGCAATGTTTTTTCATACAAAACGTTATTACCCGTTTTCATGACCTTTATACAACCCGACATTTAATGTTATCAAAACGTTTTTATCTAAACCAAAACCCAATATATAACATGTTTAAAAAGTTTTAAAAACATTTGTGTGTTTGCTGGGTATTTTACTGTCTTGATTCTGGTCCTAATATAGAGTCATAATTTTCGGGTAGTATATTATATTGTGACTTACTTAATAGTTTTTCTGGTGTGCGCGGTGAAGTTGAATAAGAGTAATTTACGCTACAAATGATGTTATTCATTGGATTCATTATTAACTAAAGGCAAACCTTAGATGACGCTATTTATCCTAAATCATATTTCCTAGCTTGCAATGTGTAGGTGTTCAATACTGCCATTAATACTTGTTCTTTCTTTCTTCTTTGTTTCTTTTATCGTACTCAAGTAAAAATATGCATATGCGTAATTAGTTCAAAACTTAAACATAATGCCAAGAGTATTGCCAAGAACGTACATTTAGGAAAACACGTGAAATCAATGAATAAATTTGAAAGTTGTCTCTTCTTTTTTATAATATTTTAATTAATAATTGCCAGGAAGCAGATGACTAGTTTAATAACGTTCTTTTAAAAAATAAGAAAGGTTATAATATGACGCAGTGAAATATAACGACAGATCATGATTAGAAATATTAGAAATAACACATTTCTTGTTCTTATAGCATCCGTCATTTGATGTACATGTATTTGTGTAAGCAGCAGAAATCACATGCCTCCAGATATTTTCATCAAGAAGAGAAAAATACTGTTAATTATGTTTGCATAGATATAATGAATAGCTACAGAATACATTATCGTCCTGTAACTCTATCCTTGACTGAGTTAAGCAACGAACTTGAACTATGGACCACAATGGCCTAATTCCCATTGGCATAGTGCAATAGCCTCAATGCAAAAATCATAGTGCAAAAATTCACCTCAAGTTGCAGAGTATGAGTTTTTGTACCCAAGGTCATTCAATGATTGCACAAATGTATTGGGGTTAAATAACTGAGCCCTGATAGATGAGCATGTTGTGGTTCCTAGTGAGAACCGAACTTGAACTTTATTTCGTTCCATGTTATGACATTTTGTCAAACTTGTCTTGTAATCTGATATTATTTTATCGATTTTTTTGCTTCAATGCCAGCCTTGAAGTCGTCCCATCATCAATACCTGCTTTCCCATGTAGAAACGGTGTATATGCCTTGTTTGTTACTCTCTCATACTGTATTTTACAAAAGCTGCCTCATATATAAGTAAACCGGCAATATTTGCTATTGTATTACCCTCACGACCGATTATTCAGAATCACGTGCTCGCTCCACCTTCAAGTAAACAACTTAAAATGTTGGGCAAAAGCAAGTGATATTTTCTTTTTAAATAGTACTATTTTGTAAAACATAGAACAGAAATAAAGGATGTAGCATTATTCTTAACACAAAACTAATGTGTCCTCGGTAAAACATTTAAATAATGGGTTCGGCTGTATATTCGAGCACGTCACAACAACACAACGACACAGTTACAGGCTCATTGGATTTTACAAACGATTTGCAAGAAGTCTTGAAAGTAACCATTATAAACAACTCATCAAAGAAAAAAATTATTTTTAATTTTTTTGTTCTGTTTTGTAAACAATTAAAAAGAAACCTTGTTCCAAAACGTTCTACAGTCGGGACAAGCAAGCAACATTTTTGGCCTGATTTTGACCATTTATTGCTGTTATCTCAGTAGCTCATTTTTTCTGGGAAATTTTTTTTTTTTCTGGGAAAAACATGTTTTTCTGGGAAAATATTGGCCCTCGTGGTACACCGTATCATATGCTTACCGAAGTATTTTTTTATATTAAATAACGTGTTGTGAATGTCAAGTTAATGATGCGCTTGTTAATTTTAGAAAACATAGCACGTTTATTATCTTTAAAAAAAATTGCCTTCAAGAACCAAAGTAATTATCTTTACGACAAGTTTCCACAAACTTGAACGTCATAAATATAAAGAAAAAAGAGTATGAGTGATATGAACATAGAAAGAGTCAAATCAAAGGACTCGCCATTCACTTTGATCTATGTAATGGTTCCAGATGCTGTAGGCTTATTAAGGTTCTTCATCTGTTGTATCCTTTTGTCATGATTATACAGGGTGTATCAAAATAAAGTATACAATTTGAAAAATGTTGTCATCATACAGCTGAAAAATCACTGTGACCATTAATAAAGATCAAATACTTTAATAAACAAATACGCAGTACATAATTGGAAAATGTCGACATCTAAAGTCCGCGTAATACAAATACAACACTGGAACATAATGTCAATTCTCTAGTTCATAACTTACTCAACATCTTGTCCTCACACAGCTGAAAAATACTTTAATAAACAATAAGATTGACCCCTTTGTTTTGCTTCGTTTCAGATGTAACAAGATACTACCGTCGATGAAAACATATGAAAAATAATGGATAGACGACGGTATTGGCCCGACAGTTCGGGATTATCAAACGTTTTTGCCTTAATATTGGTTACTTTAGCTGCTTTGCTGCCTAGTGGTAAGTGTTTAGGGCGACATACATGGAACAGTTTTTTTCTTTAATGGACTTATTTACCTTATAAACAATCAATATATACATGTATCAATGCTATATTTCTGGAAACAACTCGGTCGATTCACAATACGATGCGCCTCCAGCGTTTGCTGGGGGAGAGGCCAATGTACGCAGTACATAATTGGAAAATGTCGACATCTAAAGTCCGCGTAATACAAATACAACACAGCAGACAGAACGGTCAACCGTTCTTTTGTTATTCAAGTTGATCGATACATGTTAAAATCAGCACAATTCAAAGATACACCTTTGTGCTATGACATTAATTTTCTCGGTCAAAGAAAGATATTTCCCTCCTATGTAAGGCACATCGTGTGGGTCTATATATTATAATTCGGTCAGAATTTCCGTTTGGATATCACCTTTTTTCACTTGCGACCGCCAAAATGTTCAACAAGTACTTCATTTCTAATATAACCAGCAGAAATAATCGATATTTTTCTTGAGGCTTGCAATATCATCCATCCATCCATGTGTATATTCGCGAGTTGATTTTGACAAAATTGGTAGTCGGAATTGAAAAATGGTGCAATCAAAACCGACATTCTGACAAAACTATAACATAATACCTTTATATGATGTTAGCGAATTATGTTACTTTTGAACCCCCCAAAAAAAAAAAAAAAAGCTCGCGGGGCAACTTGAAGCTTGTGAAAGTCGAAAATATTACACTAGAAGCCTAAATTTCACACCTATGCTTAACATCAGGGTTTGAAAAAATATTCAGTACGAAGCACTATAGTTTTCTTCTGACATGTACTGAACAAATGAAAATTATTGCTTTCATTTGGCGAGAAAATTAATTTTACATTGAAAGGTGTAACGCCAAATTTTGCTCATTTCAACACCAAATTCGATCGTTTGTATTGCCTCATTAAATGACTGAGTGAGCCTTGTACAACAATAGATATCGGTTGATCACCATTCTGAGTGGCAGGAACATAATGTCATTGTGTGTTTAAACGTCAATATAGCACTGTTACGCGTGAATGCGCAGTAAAACAGTCATTTACAATCCATCTTCTATCTATTAATCACACGGGATCCTTCATGGTTGTTTTTATAATTATTATTATCACAGTTACATGAAAATCAAATGGTGGCTAGAACGGCATTGTCGACCGTGGCGGTCAAAAATTGGACTCGCAGAGCTACCGCTGGTGGCGTGTGATTCGCCAGAATTCTAGTCCAATATCTAAAAAAGTGAAAATGTCGAAATTAAAACCTTGTCAAAATTTGATTTTTGAATATATGAATAGAAATTACCCCACTAATATGAGTGCAAAGAGGGTCCTAAGATTTTTCCTAAACATTTGGGGGTCATTCATGCAATTTAGCGCCTTGGATCGTGCATCATTGTTGTCGGACGAAGGTTAACAAGATGTGACTATGTATCTTTGTTCTTTGTATCTTACGCACCTGTTCAAGTCTCTAGTATATCTGTACGTCCTTTGTGAATGGGGGCAAGATGGGTCATTTTTCGTGGACATACTACTGGCTTGTACAGGTGCACAGCAAGCAAAGAACGTCAACTCAGTCAGCAAGGATGTCTCAAAACTAACAACTTGCGACTTTAAGCTCATTGCGTTTGTAGCAGGTCGCATCATAGTGTGATTCTTATTAGCCCTCGACTACGTGAGACATTTTGTGCAACACGTATAAGAGGGGGTTGTTGGAAACCCCACTCTGGATTTAAACATATGGCAATGATATTTGGTATCGATGGATATATACAGTAAGCAAAAGAATTAAGGTAACAGCTGTGTTCACCCCTGTATATCCTACATAAAGACAAATGTGTCAAAATTAAAACATGCAGCCGATGCCTGTACTCTTTAGGTCTGATTTAAGACCTTATTTATTGAATTGAGGGCCTATAGATAATAACATCACTGCTCTTCTCCATCTGACTCATTAGCTCAGTTGGCAGAGCATTGGTCCGGTGATTCGAAGGTCCCAGGTTCAAATCCTGGATGGTCAGTGGAAATGTTTTCACTGGCTGTCATTTATGTATGTGGAGACTTGTGTTTAAAAACCTTTCTCAGACTTATTTATTGACATTTGTTGAGAATTAAAGAAACGGTGATCCAAAACGTAATGAAGATACGAAATAAAAAATTGCACTTTTGTGTTCTAAACAATGAAAGCACGATGCTAGTTTTTGTGCTAATCAATGAAAGCACGGCGCTAGTTCTCTTGTTCGCGAACGCTTTGTGTACAAATCAATAGGACATGCAATGTGGTAAACTGCAACTTTTAAATCTGCATCTTCCTTGGGTTTTTGGATCGTCGTGTCTTTTTTTTGTTGAACAATTTCAACGAATGAGGTCTTAAACTCGAGCTAGAAGATGCAGCTATTGGCTGTTGGTTCCAATTATTACATATATGCCTTTATTAAGGATATAAAGGGGGTGAACGTAACTGGTACCTTAATTATTTGGCTTACTGTATTATGTCTCATCTTTCTATTGAAACAGAAGACAATTACAAACATCGCCAGATTAACGTTACTTTACAGTGACGTCATTGTCACAAAATCCCTATTGTTCATTTACAAATCAGTGTAAATGATGAGGATCAAATATTATAACATACATAAAGAGTCTCATGCATATAATATTAAAATATTTTACAAAAAATGTGTACATTTGCCGCAATGCCTCCTCCACTTGAAGTTGGACGGCATGCATACCTTTCCCCTTCATGTGATAGTGTATTTTTTTCTTAAATGAGCGCCAAGGATTGTTACATCTAGGCGTTTGTATTTAAACGTTTTACGGCCGAAAGGAACCCTCCTACTTCGTTAGATAAAGGTATCAGGATTAAAATACCGTATTTGCACAATATTGTGGGGCTTGAGTGAAAAATATATTCAAGTAGTGCAAGCTTTCCACACTCTCCTCTATGCCTTTTGCCTTTTGCATGTTTTCTCAAATAACAATGGAAAATGAAGATTCAGTGATAACAGTACTTACACACGTACACAACACCCTGTTTCATTATTACTTTGCATACAAATGACAAGGATTGTTTTCTCATGAGGCGCCTGAACAAAATAGGCTATTACAGTTCAAATTCATACAGCATTATGGAAGACATGACCTTAATATATCTCGCAGGGGTGTGAAATTTAAATAGGGTTGACTCCATTTGAAATCATTACCCACTTAACTGTGTGGGAGATTATGGTCATTATTACCTTGCATACAAAAGACAAGGATTGTTTTCTCATGAGGCGCCTGAACAAAATAGGCTATTACAGTTGAAGTTCATACACCATTATGGAAGATATGACCTTAATATATCTCACAGGGGGTGTGAAATTTAAATAGGGTTGACTCCATTTGAATCTTTACGTACTGTTTGGGAGATTAAGGTGATGTCTTCCATAGGGGTGTATGGAATTCAAATATAATAGCTCAATTTCAATTGGCTTTTTGACTATTTTCTTTTTCGAGATCCAAACACTAAGGTAGAATCCAAAAGTAGCATGTGGTTTTGCATTAGCGACGTTTGTCGAATATTATATACATCTTGCTACCTAAGAGCTTCTGATCAATCAGTACCATTGAATGTAAACGTATTTTAGTCGGGACCTAATGGAGATCTACATTTAACCGAATCAATCTGAAAAGTATCGTCAATAATATCGATAATGAAGTGATAAAATGGGCAATTCTTTCCAAAGTAGCAATGACTTATTTTCATACATTGTGCCAGATAAGTATGATATGTCGCGTTGATCTTATTTGCATCTGTAATATTTTCTGATTTAGTTAGTCCCAATCATAGAAATACACAAACTATCGCATAAAGTATTTATATACATAACCAGAAACTTTCGCCAACTCACAAATTCTTTTCGAAATCACAGGCACCCCGGATACATTCTGGGTATAAGAAACACATTCCCAAATATCCTCCCCTCTCCCTTTATCTCTTACTTACTTTACCGCCCCTGCATTTTCACCCATATCCGAATAATACGTTGAGTATACCAACAGCTTGCGTTGAAATTCACATGTGGGTGGGTAGACAATATTTTCCCTATGGGTTTCTAACTAACTCTGACAATCTCTTTTATCTCACAGCATTATCAATACCAGCCTTGTTGGATTTATCACTAAGACCAAATGATTCCTATAATTTAACATGCCCTGATGCAACAAATACAAACAATATTTCTACATCTTGCTGTTGGCTTGCTTTGGGACCCCCGGGTTCCCGACTTGATATTACTTTAACTGACATTCAGTCAATGGAAGATATTTATATTGAGGAAATATCCGGACCTGAAATGCCCACGCTTTGCAGTTTTACTTCATGTGGAAAACACACGACTATTATGTGTGGACAGCGCAAAAGTATCAACAACCTTATACTCGCTGGGGATGTAGCTTCAATACGACTTGATCCAGGCACATCCAGGCGTCGGATGGTATCTGTTCAGGTCTACAGAGGCAAAGGTGAGTGTATCCCACAATGCTGTGCGTCCATTGCCACATTGTTGTGAGTTGTTATGATAAATGTTGAACTTCAGGCACGGACAAAAAGGAAATAAATGAAACAAACACCCCCAAAAAGAGGAATACAAGGGAAGTAAGAAACTTTATTTTGTACCGAACGGAAAGATGTCGACAGGAAGGAAAATTATACATATAGAATTGTCTTTAAAAGGCTACAAATTCGACTGACGATACACCCATTAATACGTTTGACGCAGCGACCTTTAGATAACTATTTGCATTCATTGCTCTAATATGTAAATTATTTTAAGTATTTAGTGTCAAAACATTGGGATAATCCATTATCTTCTGAAATGCTTGTCCACTACACTAATGTGTATGGCAGCACGAGTGTCCAATAACTCTAAAATCTTGGATTTCCGGCAAAAATCTTGGATTTTCAACCGATAATCCATGATTTTCAATCTTGGATTTTCGATCGATAATCCAAGATTTTCAGGTGAAAGTCCAAGTTTTACTCGAAAATCTTGGATTATCGGTTGAAAATCCAAGATATTCGCCAAAAATCCAAGGTTTTCAAGGTTATTGGACACTCGGCCTGAAAATAAGAGTGAGCAATGCACCTTTCAGTACATTATCCATTACCAACTGAATATTGATTGTTATATGGAGCACACTGCAAAGTTTTGCATTTAATTGAAGACCGAATTAAAAAGACTAGTTTGCGTCTGACGTCTTTTTAATTTGGTCTTCAATTTAGTACAGCAAAAACTTCATCACAATCTCTTTGACAACATTTTCGTCTGTCCTGATACATATATAGCCGAAATTCGGACACGGCTTAAAATATGTTCTTCTATCTTCTTTCGACAGAACTATATATCATATATCATACGCTCGTATAGTTCTGCCGAAAGAAGATAGAAGACCATATTTTTTGTAATAAAATTGTTAATTCTGTCTTTTTGGACCTGAACTGGTATATCCAAACCTATGGAGCGATTGGGCACATAACATAAAAAATGTTTTAGTGATGGGCTTTTATATTAATAGTAGATCGTGTCATAAAATTGTATCGACCCCCCCCCCCCTTTAAAGGGCATATCTATTGCAAAAACAAGTTTAACTCCATTCGAAGAGAATAATTGTTACATTACAAGTTGACACTCGTTGCCATTTTTTATTAGTATTTCTCTCTGAAAAAAGAGAAATTGTGTTTGTAAAATTCGTGCCTCGTACACAAATGTACGGTCCTTCCCCCGTTCGAAGCAAAATTGATTTCCATGGCAGTCACAGTAAACGAAGAGTCATGCTACATAGACATGAGCCCTGGATATGAGCTCTTTTGACATTCAGTCATATGTATCATGTGTATAATATGCGACCTTGTAGCACGAGAAATCGGGAAAGTTCCAACAAAAGGCAATTGAAATTGTTTATATGCATAATAAATACAATATGGATATACATCACGGTAAAATTGGTCTAAAATATTTTTTTTTGTTTAGTCCTAATATTTCTCAACACTGAACTTGATATACATATGAACTGTAATATCACAATTTACTAATATATAAAAAAAGAAGCGGCTGATTTTATCCATATGTTTAAAATCCATTAAATTTGTAACACTTTATTAGACTTTTTCTGAGAACAACAACAGTATACGTTCTGTGCATTGAGAGCGTTTACGGTCCCTTCTCTCAAAGCAGGCACATCTCATTTCATGACGTCAACTTTTTATCTAGGTCAAATCTGTCACGTTCGAAGGAACTCACCGCTTAAGTTGTTTTTTGCGGAATATCAATTTTAAACGTCTGATTTTCTCAAAAAAAGAGTCAGTTTCATTGTCCTCATAATATTAGCTTGCCAATGATATGATGTTGTCCTAGCAATATATATGACCTTTAACGTCCATTCACGCTTGATTATCAATAAAAATGTAAAGGGCATTTTACGACTTTTCTTTCTTTTTCAGAGAATGGCTTGTGTCCGGTAGGCTGTCACTGTTTGATGAGTGAATCGAATCAGGTCAACGCAACATGCAAATTTTGGACCCTGAATACAATAGCTATGTTACCAAATACAACAATTGATTTGTGAGTTAATAAGATCATGTCGACACTGATCAATCCTTCTGTATGACCATTGCCATCAAAAGCTCGTATTGGGAAAATTGGACTTTGTATTATTTTGCAAAATTTGATTTAGTGTTAACAATGTCTGGAACTAAAATGCGTAATGCATGGTGAACATTCCGATGAGATTTATGGCTTCAGCAAAATAAAATGCTTTCATACACTCTTAAATAGCGAGAACCAATAAGAGCATATGTTAGAAAAATTTGAATCTTGTATTGTGCATAACACGTTAATTTTTCTTATGGGTTGATGCATTTATATTTGCTTGTGGTTTACATCATTTTTAATGACCATTTTGTTATAAAAAAAATAGCAATAATCATGATTTTTTCCTCCCGTGTATGAAAAAGGTTAACAAATGCGTATCACTTGTTGCGCGAGAAATTTCACTCCCAACAAGTGATATGAATTTATTAACCTATTATCAGTCGCGTAGCGTCATAGGGGCACAGGGGCACGTGCCCCCACCCCCATTGATCTGAAAATTTCGAAAATCCCATTGGAAAATTGCCAAAAATGGCTTATGCCCCCGCCCCCCCCCATTAAACCCGGTCTTCATCGTCAGTGCCCCTCCCCCTATGATGAGCCACGCTATGCCACTGTTGCAATATGTGCATATATTGAAATTTGATGTGTACCATTGTGACATAGTATTAGGTTTGTTTTCTTTATCATTTGGTTTCTTTTATTTTGTTATAGAAACATGTTATACAGTGACGAGCCTTCACTGCCTGCGAATGCATTCGCCAATCTTCCTAATTTACTCAACATGTAAGTACCTTGATTCACCAATTTTAAAAGTAATCGGACCTATTTAAAAAAGTAATCGGACCTATTTAAAAAAAAGTAATCGGACCAATTTAAAATGTTGACTCCTCATAATGACCCTTATTTGTAATTGGTCAAAATGGCAAACAATATGATGTCAAAAGACTTCATATCCAGGAATTTCAATACCATAAATAACTTCAACTAAAAGATAACATGTTTTTTATGATTTAGAAAACAGGACATTGTGTTTAAAAAAAATCGCTTAAAGAGATTATTTTGACGAAATTTGTCACTGCCTGGGTTCAAACTCGTATCTTCACGTACTAGATTTGAGACCTTTTCCAATTGAGCTATCTGGACTTGCCAACAACGACGTGACGTCCAAACATTTCTGATACGTGTATCGGAAAACCGAAAGAGAAACCCGAAACGTGTTGCACTTTTGAGTAATATTTTTTTCGGTAATGAGAAGATGGTTTTACGCTATTTCAATTGAAAATATATATTTTTTTCGGGTTTGGGCAACAAACTCGCAATTGAACCAGTGATTCCTACTCAAGAGTTCCTTTCATGTGGGGAATTGATTACTTACGTTCGTCGAGAGACACTTAAGTGATAAAATTGAGCGACCCATGATACGTGACGAAGATCGATATTGCTGCTGAAAAGATTTGTCATGCCTGTTTTGATCGTAGTTACATATAACATTATTCCTGATGTTTTGTTTATTTTATTTTTGAATTATTCTTGCCTGAAAAACATATAATATATAATTACCACTTGGCTATAATACTCCCGACCGCGATCAATTCGCTGTCGAAGTGACGTAATAATCGGATTAACTACCATAGCAATAGGTACAAACAATTTTTGATTATATTGCGCTGCACTAGTACGTTCACGCGGTACCTCTGCATTGAACCATAGATGTCAAGTAGCAGGGATAAAGACCTGGATTGCAATTCTATAAAATATTCACATCAGGCTTATCACTCTCGACTGTAAGATTAGTACAGGGTGTCCCAGAAAAAATTACCGGCCGAATGAATTTGGACGTAAGTCAAGAAATAGACATCATAATCCAAAAATCTAGACATCGATTATTCTGCATCTTATACGCCAATTTTACTAGAATCGGTTGACTGATCGCGAAGAAATGAGCGATTACATAACACATGCGTCAATTCACTTCATTCCAAGTTTGAAAGAAAGATCATCCAACATCTGATTCAACATAATGCGGACTGTGGTTAACTGTGGTTATTTTGTTCTGTAAAATCCTGTTTGTTTAAAAAAAAATCTTTTTCTTGCAAAACATTTAATTAGATTTTGTTCACATTTTAAAACCTTGACGATATTTAAAATGAAAGCTTGCATGTAAGATGATGCTCTGTACTTGTAAGTATATTTTTTCGTTGATGTTGATATAAATGTTGCATAAAGAATTCCAGCTTGCTTAAAAAAATTCTCACACACATTAATGTTTTTGCAACATTTCCAAGAAAATGTAATGTAAAGTTTAAATCTTCAACATTAACGTTGCATGGTATCAAAAATCACACGTAAAGCTGTAAGCACTCAAATGTTCTTTAGAAAGTTAAAATATAGCATATTTGCACAACATAAAGAATTGAAGTTGGAAAGCTTCTAATTGCAGAAATGAAAGTTTTCTCGGACAAACTGTTATTCATCTTCAGTGAAAGCATGAATGACATAACACCGTCCGATTATAAAATAGACAATGTGGACTAAATTTAATGATATATACAAACTTTAGGCAGCGGTGAACGAGTATGTAAAAAGTGCCTGTTGATCAAACTTGGAATGAGCTGAATTGATGCACGCCTTATGTAATCGTTCATTTTTTCGCAACCAGTCAACCGAATCACATAACATTTTCCTATATGGTGCACAACAAAATAGGCTATGCGCTGCATTTTTTATTGTTTGATTCTGATGTCCATTTTTCAACTTACGTTCAATTTTATTCGCTCGGTAATTTTTTCTGGGACGCCCTGTATATTTGCGCTATATAATCAAACATTGTTTGACCTATTGCTATGGTAATTAATCCGATTATTACGTCACTCCGACAGCGAATAATCCTCAACAAGACCTCTGTTGTAGTGGTCCGACAATAATAGAGCTATTTGGTTTAGTATCTCTTCACTCAAGTGGGCTTTGAGTGTTGCATCCTCATGTAGATTGTAGATACCAGTATTTCGGGAATGAAAGCTGATTGCTACTATACAAACCAACATGAATGGACACAAAATTTAAAAGTTTCTTTAAAATTGATCTCGGGTTACACATTTCGGGTTTCTTTTTGGTTTTCTGATAAACATATTAGAAATGTTTGGACGCCACGCCTTTTACACCCCGTAGATTGGAAATCGATAATGTTACAAAACAATACTATGAACATTGCGTATGTTTGTAAATCAAAGCAGGACCTATTATATATGCATAATTTATTATTTGTCGTTTTTTTATATCATTAAGAGATTTAGGTAAGAACAATATATCATCTGTTGATCCAAGAGCATTTGATGGGCTACCTGTGATCGAAAAAATGTAAGTTATATCGTTGTGATCACGGCAAATTGCCGAAAAGAATCAAAGTATAAACCGGTTACTGCTTGCAAATTCAGTACTGCCGCCCTCTGTTGAGCCATACAAAAACTTGATCGATACTCTACTATAGGTAAATTAAGTTTTACAAGTCCAATAAATTACTCACGTTTTAACGTTTCATATTCATATCGGAAGACGTCATCGGTAATGCGATTAACCAGCAACACTCCTACTCTCACCTCAAGAGTGTGTAGTTCTTTGTAATAACTGGTCGTATACATATTTTAGTGATCAAAACTCGTTTTTTGTAGAATCACCTGTTAGGAACGGTTTATAGAAAGCTTATACTCGGCACTCTGCCGTGTCATAACTAAATAATAAGATTTGATTAAGTTTATGCAAAGAATGAGTCTTACAATGAATAATAAATGAATTATGCGCAAACGTAAAAATATCTCATGGAAATAAATGGTAGGTCAAATTTTACAAACCGATGCACGTTGCACCATTGCAAAATAATTACAACAATATGCATGAAATATTATTTTTGTTAAGGTGTTTCACTTATCCAATCAAACAAAAAGGTTCAGAGGCTCATGTATAGTAGTGTGAAACGTTGAAAAATCCGAAAGATCAACTTTGACCGATATTTTAACTTTTTTTTAAACAAACATAATAGGAATACGTCATCGAACTTTCATGTAATGAGAAATATTTGGACATACCCACTTAAAGCAATATTATAACATTTTCAAACAAAATAGATTAGCATTTCTTTGCCATAAAATGTTAGCTTTTACTGTCAGATATATCCCTTTTATTTTTGAGCCGAACAACTACGGCAAAGCAAAGAAAATTGGAATTTACTACCAGCGCACATGTCGCCAATACGTACCACTCCTTCGGTCATGTTGTGGTACGACCCTTTGTTGTGTATATCACCGCGTACATACTGTGTGTTATGAACATCGTGTATGCGTTCGACTAACAATTCCATCGTAATAATAAAGGGCTGAATCAGCCTTTTATTCAAAATCTCTGATTTTGACAAAACTACAGCACCTATAGTCTTGATTTTTGCAGGCTATATTGGTTTAATAAAGTACAATTTAATAGTGTAAAAAAATGATTTTAAAAAATTCAGTGAGGGCGTCCTCCTCAGCAAATGTTATAATATGGCTTTAATACTTTTGTCATTTTAGACAATTACATAAAAATGTAATACCTCATTTTGGACCGGAACATTGCGAGCAATTCCCAAAGAGTATGAAAAGTTTGTAAGTACAATAATCTTGTGTTTATTTATTCATTTATTTATTTATTTATTTATTTATTCATTTATTTATTTATTTATTTATTTATTCATTTATTTATTTATTTATTTATTCATTTATTTATTTATTTATTTATTTATTTATTTATTTATTTATTTATTTATTTATTTACTTATTTATTTTTTTATTTTTTTATTTATTTATTTATTTATTTATTCATTTATTTATTTATTTATTTATTTATTTATTTATTTATTTATTTATTTATTTATTTATTTATTTATTTACTTATTTATTTATTTATTTATTTTTTTATTTATTTATTAATTTAAATAATTATTTATTTAATTTATTTATTTATTTATTTTAAATTATTTATTTATTTATTTATTTATTTATTTATTTATTTATTAATTTATTAATTTATTAATTTATCTAATTATTTATTTATTTATTTATTTATTTATTTATTTATTTATTTATTTACTTATTTACTTATTTATGTATTTATTTATTTATTTATTTTTTATTGATATATTTGTTCATTTATCTATTTACTCAATTTTATTTATTTATTTATTTATTCATTCATTTATGTATTTTTTTTTTGCCAATATGCTTGTATTTTGTTATTGTCTGTAGCAATCATTAAACTGATAGATATTCAATCCGACGGAATATGCATGATGCAAATATGTTAGTGTCCTATGCACTCTTTCTTCTTAAGCGTTTCTTTAAGGGTGGGGTATGAACGTTTGGACAGTATTTATTGTGGGACATTAGAGCACATCAGACATATCGAATTGCATTCTGAATACGAAGAATGTCCTTCTGATATCAAATAATTTTGATTTTTGAAATTCACAATGTAATACACATTTTATGACAAATGATTAAAAATTTATATTTTTGATATTTAACAGTACTCGAAGTAAACTTTATAAATCTGATGATTTATACTTAAAGTGTATGTAGGTGGGATGAAAAGCCGACGAACAATTAAAAATGTTAACCTTTCGTATTGAAGATATGGATTTTTTCCCCAAAACACCAAAAAAAATGAGGTCTTTTGGGGAAAACAATCCATATCTTCAATATGAAAGGTCAAAATTGTCAATTGATCGTCGGCTTTTCCTCCCAGCTACATACACTTTAAACATATCATTAGATTTATAAAATTTACTTCGAGGACTACTATTTATCAAAAATGTGAAAAATATCAAATTTTAATAATTTGTCAAAAAATTTGTATTATATCATGAATTTCAAAAAATGAAAATTATTTGATATCAGAAATGCATTCTTCGTATTCAGAATGCAATTCGATATGTCTGATGTGCTCTCATGTCCCACAAAAAAATACTGTCGAAACGCTCAAAACGTTCATTCCAGATCCCTTAACGTATAAAATAAACATAATTATGTAAGTTAATCCAATCCTTATTACAGGCGTCTTGATGGCAACAAGTTAACAAGCCTTCACCCTGAAGTATTTCTAGCTTGCGGTCAACTTGTTACGTTGTAAGTTAATATTTGAAATTATAAATCTTCAAGAGATTTGGGTTCTGTTTAGAAGTACCTATATTATCCACGTCAACAAATTACATAAAAATTAGAGCACAATAATCACACAATATTGGCCAAATACAACAAAATACCGGTTCATGTTCTACTTAATCAAGACATTATTTCATATACAAATTTCATATAATTATTGATAAAAGATTTGATATCAGTCCGATAAGCAATTTGGTGCAAATCAGATCCTCAGAATCAACAAATAAAAGATGATACACAGGACTCCTCTTTAAATGATAAAATGGTGGGTAAAACAAACGGGGACTCCTCTTCCCGGATAAGAAATTAGAATTCTACTCTACCTAGCATATAACTATCACCAAATCATACGTACCTTCCGACTTTTATCGTTATTGCACCCTATATAGATATACTTTGATCAGCTCGTAATCGGCGGGCCCTATAACATCGCGGACTAATATCGATGTATTTTAATACTAATTGTCTTGTGACATCTTGCCAGAAGCATCACAAATTATTCATTCAAGTCCGATACGTTGTATATTTTCTGTAACACGCACAATAGAGACCAGATAGGTAAACTCTCGCACTTTTAACGTGGGTCTACTTTTCAGCGTAGTGATAAAAGCCTAACAACTCCCGACGATTACGAGCTGATCAAACTATAATATCACGTAATACTAGTATGAACACGGGATTCTGGTTGTTCTGCCTACCGGAGCACAGCTTCCTATGTTAATATTGGCAATAACACATCTTTATTTTGTTATAATTGACAGGAAACTTAGTAGAAACAACTTGACAAAGTTGGAGAATGGGACATTTAAAGGACTCTCAAATCTTATTTCTGTGTAAGTATTGTGTGTGAGTCGTTTAGCTTTTTATAATATTGAAGCTTGCTTGGTGACCTACATTTCAATATATACGCCATAATACTACAAAGAAGTGGCCCTTCACTAGGATCCACAACATGCTCATCTATCAGGGCACAGTTCTTTAAACCCAATACATTTGCACATTCATTGAATGACCTTAGAAAATTTGGGTACAAAAACTCATACTCTGCAACTTGAGGTCAAATTTTGCACAATGAGTGTTTAATTGAGGTGATTGAACTATGGCATTGGGATGGGGCTATTGTGATATATAGGGCTTGTTTACTTGTTCCGAGTAATATTATCTTGCTAAGCTCTAAGTGCAAGCAAGTTTGACGAAACACCATACGTGTGTTGTAGAGCTGAAACTAGTCTCTTAGGGTCATATATGTATTAAACATCACACAATATCCGGTTTGCAATTCAAACACAAATTATTTGTAAACAAATATGCGGATGCTGCGTCTAATTATCTGTTCAAATTCACTATTTTCAGGTAGAAATCACGCCAATATATTATGTATTTTTTTAAGAGTATGTTTTGAGTAATCATAAGTTATATAGTGTTTGGAAGGGTTTGCTCGTAATATAAAGTCAAATAATGTACTAAATGCGTTTATAAGCGGTCAAGTTAGCCCAATAAACAGTCCATTAAGCTCAATCGTTAAGGCTAGACCCCCGGTGCATTAGTGTTAAAAGATTGTGCTTAATTAGCTGATAATTGTGACCCAAGACTCATCCTATAAAACATTTGTATCATTCAAGCATTTGCAGGTAAGAAATGCACAACCTATACCATAATAAACAGGCCGGATCATCAGCTCCCCGAGTTTTTGGTACGGGTTATAGATACACACAAGCAGTAAGCTGTTCCTTGGCCAGGGGAAGGTCAAGTTAGTCCATTTGTCTACGGGAACAAACTAATCCGGGCTGCGAGGGTTTATTATGGTATAAATAGGTTGTGCATTTCTTACCTGCAAATCCTTGAATGATACAAATGTTTATATCATCTAAGTCCTGTAAAGTGTGCTGAGATTTGTCTGTCTGTGCGCAGCGCACAACAAATCATTGCATTGTATTTGTTTTTGTTTGTTTTTGGTTCCACAAACTTGTCGCCAAAAAGTGCTGGATTCACTATACTTCAAGAATTCTTATTTCGAAACAACCCTCCCCTTATGTCAAAAAAGAAATGTACGCCACTGGAGCTTTTAAAATTACGATGGTTTATTGTGATATGTATAGGTTGTGTATTAATTGGTAGCTGCAAATCCCTGAATGTTGTAAAATGTTATTTTTTACTTTAATGTGCAAAGATAAATTTCTCACTTGCTTTACGTACCTCATCTATGAATATTGAACAATAGACAATAATTCTAAGATAGTTATACAAGTGAATGAAATTCGGAGCAGGCCAAACACTGCCGAAATAGAATTTAAAAGTATTTATTGATATAAAATTCGTGGTTTTGTTTTGGTTAGTATGGGCGAAGATTTGTATATCAGTAAAAAGCCGAGTTCGGTGTCCACTCTCACCAATTAATGACACGCACTGCAAGCCACACACTGTAGATTAAGTGTAGCGTGTTACTCACCAATATTTGCACCGCAGAAGTTGTTTGAAGTCTTTTCTTAAAGCGCTAGCTCTTTAGGTCATTGATCTTGTTACCTATTTCAGGGTTTGATCCTATGATAACAAGAACACGGGAGAAAACATCCGCTGTTCAAAGTTCGTATTAATTAATATCTTTGTGTTGAACGGCAACAGCTCATAGAGGTAATTTAGCCTAGGATGATATATAAAACATCGACACCACGCAGGTGCCAAATCCACTTCAACTTACGAGGAGCCTTTAAAACTATTTAAGTAGGTTTTGCGTCCACGCATCCCTCTTTGTAAGGTGAACCAATAAGGTGGCTGAGACCTTCCACCTGCAGCAGGGTTTCCACTTGAACTGGTTCTTGATAGTGAATCTGCTGGGTATTACTTGAACTATAAAGTGGTAACATCATCACAACTAGGCTGTAGGCTCAAGGTTCCAGCCGTTAATTTCGTTTATCCAACCTAAAGGTATTCATGTCTGGTTGGCCACATTATATTCAATCTACAACCATTCATATCGTTCAACTCAATTTCAATGTCTAGATTACATGGATTAGGAGATTAAAGATGCACTTTCAAAAATTACTTATGTATCGTGATTCTTAAGATATGTGTCGTTTTATGAAGATATTTCGCGTGGACACTTTTTTCATCATAACTCAAGACCCAAAAGACTTACAAAAGTGTAACTGTGATGTCTGTAATATTTGAATTCCTCGTCAAACCCGCTTCAAAATAACCACAACAATTTTCGCCAGAGGTCATTACTATTTACAGGATATACCACGAGTCGACCAATTTACAACATCTAACTACTCCGACACACTTTAAGCACGCGTGAAATAGCACACAAAACAAATTTAAAGTGATTTGATATCTAGTTACTTAAGACTGGGCTCTTTCAATTTCCAATTAAACATGACTGATGAGTTCAACAAAGAACTTTCAGTTGCAACCGTGTATATTATCTTACTTCGTGAGAGAACAACCATTGTGGGAAGTCTCATTTTGTAAACATGTTTTTGTCATACTACAGAACACTTGAGAACAATCAAATAAATCATATTGAGCAAGGAGCACTCGATGGACTCTTCAATTTACATAACTTGTGAGTAAATAGAAACACATCAAAAACTCTCCACTTGTTTGGGTAATTATAAACAGACTTTAATAAAAGCAATCAAACTGATGTGAACATGAGGCAAAATGATATAGATTAACAAATCCAAATAATCACGAAATTAATGATTGTATGAAGCTTTTTGAAAAGTCGCAAATTCAAACAGATTGCACTGATTCACTTACTTGTAGTTAGGGGTGGTTAGTGTTTGCCATCGATCAGGCTGACCTCGTTTTGTTTTCAAAGTTCGGTACATGACGTTTTTTAATCGCACCAAATATCATTCATTTCTTGGTCATTCTTATTTCTTTTTAAACAAGTGCAGTATTATGTTGCAGCTATACATTTTCTTCTTGTTTATCTGAAGGTTTTTTTTTTAATTAATTGTGGTTAAACATTATGACCATCCAATCAAGTAGAGATTTTTGTTTTTGACGCATTTATTATTGTTAGCAGGTATTGTATTTGCGAAAAGACCTCAACTGTTTCAAATGTAATCATTATCTTAAAAATGTTATTTTTAATGGGAATTAGGGAATGATTGGGTAAGGTTTGAGGGGAATTTAAAAGGTAGAGCTGGAGCTATAATTCAATTAAAAAAGGTATCATAACCTAAAAACGTCTCTCATAGTCTATTTAGGTACATGTCTTCCCAGCAAACACAAAACGTTTTAAAAACGTTTTATACAGGTTATATTATTAGGTCTTTGGTTTTGGAAAAAAACGTTTTAATAACATTAAATGTCGGGTTACATAAAAGTCATGAAACGTTTTGTATGAAAAGACACTACAAAAATATACAAAAATATTGGTAAAATGTTTTAAAACTGTTATTGTAAAATATTTTTGGCAAACAGTCAACACTTTGTCAACATTATGTTAGAATATTTATCAGTTTATAAGTTATCATAAAATGTTTTTGAATGTTATGAAAACGTTTTATACCCTTTACATACCATTTATATAACCTTACATTTAAACGTTTTCTCAGCCTGCATGAAACGTTTCAAAAAAACGTTTTGTGTTTGCTTGGTTACTTTGTCACTCATATAACTCTAAATTAGTTCATTGTTGATTATGTTGTTCTTATTATTATGGATTGCCAATATCTGTAGCATCTGCTTCAATAATGTTTATTTGCAAAGTTGCATTTCATTAGGCCAGTGCAAGAACGCTGTACGTGACATTTACAATTATTTGTTCTATTGAAATCAAATCATATGCAAATTAAACTTAATAGATGTGACTGCATTTTGTACCTGAACAGGGACCTATCAGAAAATAACCTATCCACTATCCAGACGTCTACGTTTAGGAATTTAAGTCAACTCCAAATACTGTAAGTACACCCTATTTCATTATTTACAATTGCGAGTCAACTTTGTTCTTGGTTAATCAAATACTAACAGCGTGTGGACAAAACCTGAATTAGTGTAATATAAAGGCTGGGGTATGAACGTTTGGACAGTATTTATTGTGGGACATTAGAGCACATCAGACATATCGAATTGCATTCTGAATACGAAGAATGCCCTTCTGATATCAAATAATTTTGATTTTTTGAAATTCGCAATGTAATACACATTTTATGGCAAATCATTAAAAATTGATATTTTTGATATTTAACAGTACTCGAAGTAAATCTGATGATTTCTACCTAAAGCGTATGTAGGTAGGATGAAAAGCCGACGATCAATTGAAAATTTTGACCTTTCGTATTGAAGATATGGATTTTTTTTTTTTTTTTTCACAAAAAAAATTAGGTCTTTTTGGGAAAAAATCCACATCTTCAATATGAAAGGTCAAAATTTTCAATTGATCGTCGGCTTTTCCTCCAAGCTACATACACTTTAAGACTATATCATTAAATTTATAAAATTTGCTTCGAGGACTGTTATATCTCCAAAATGTGAAAAATATAAAATATTAATAATTTGTCATAAAATTTGTATTATATCGTGAATTTCATAAAATGAAAATTATTTGATATCAGAAAGACATTTTTCGTATTCAGAATGCAATTCGATAGGTCTGATGTGCTCTCATGTCCCACCGCTCAAAACGCTCATTCCAGTTCCCTTAAGGGTCGTAAAGAAATAATGTAAATTTAAAACCAGTCTCTTAATCGTTGTTGAAAAGAATAAATAATTCGTTGCTTGATTCGTATTAGTATGACTCTCACCCAACCAATTAAAGCACATCATACGGGGCTATATATCATATTTTTGTCAGAATTTCCGTTTTGATTGCATCATTTTTCACCGTCCGACTGCCAGTTTTTCCAAATTATCACGTGAATATTCCGATTGATAGATGATTATGCATGCCACATTAGAAATATCAATTATTACTACTGACTGTATTCGAAATAAAGTACTGAGTTTTGAGATATTTTAGCAGTTGGAAATGAAACATGGTGAAATCAAAACGGAAATGCTGACAAAACTATATTATATAGACCCGTACGGTGTGCCTTATACAGTTTGGAAAAATCTTTCTTTATTGAACTACTTTAGTTTTAAAACGCTAAAAAGTTAATCAAAAAGCCAAGGGCCAAGTTCAGGTCTGTAAAAATCAAACATTTTACAATAAAAGCCGCAATTTCATGTCCAATTTAAACACCAGATTTTTTTACAAATAAAGGTTTATCCAAGCACTAGATATCGTCTTACTGGTTTTATCTGACATTACTAATACAATGAAAATTATTAGGATTTTTTTTGACTGAGAAAATTTCAAAGCACAAAGGTGTATCTCAGAATATTGTGTTCATTTCAACATGTATGAATGTATGCATAAGAAGAAAGGGTGGTCAGTAACATTCTGTTTGAAAGTTAATATGCAAAGAAGTGTATTATTTACTGGCCTCAACAAGTTGCTCCAATATGCCCCCGCTACGTATATATATATAGAACAGCTCATATCATGGGAATTGAAATCAGTTGAATAATCTGCGATAAGTTTGTTCAACTCACACAGAATGCAACAGCATTTCTGGTGCAACTATTAAAAATATTATGTTTTTAGTCGAATCATATTGTAAGGTACTATTACTTTGTTTAAAAACTGTATATTTACTTTTTCAGAGAGTTGAAATTCAACCCTTGGCGCACAATAGAGCCTTTTGCCTTTTTTGGTCTGCAAAGCCTCGAGATTTTGTGAGTTAAACATGAATAATCGATAGCAAATATGTTAACGGTTGTAATTATTTTAAACAAATATTTGACAGATTGTGTTCAGTAAAATTTACAGGATCTCAAATTACCTAAAAACCCTCATTGGGATGTAACATTTTTTAACAAAATATCTATATTTTTATTAATAATATTTATACTATGATAAAATTAAATCTAACAAGTTTGTTTTTATGTCGCTTCTAGATTTTTACATCGAAAACCTAAATATTGGAAGGGATCACACATGGATTTAAATAGTTTTCAAGGACTTAATCATTTAACCATTTTGTGAGTATTATTTGTTCTGTCTATCCTCTATCCACAATAATCATTGCAAATGCAATATATTTCGCAGTCGGAGGCCAATTAATAATAATATTTAATTAGGCTAAGACAACATCAGAGATCTGTAATACATCCTGAGCTGATGCCGTGTTCAATCTTTGGAATCCTTTCGCATAATTGCGGATTTGCGCAAATATAATCAGCGTATGTGCACTTGCTTATGTATTCAGATTGCATCTGAATATTGAGAGTTTGTTTGTGTACTTAAGGGATCTGGAATGAGCGTTTTGAGCGTTTCAACAATATTTTTGTGGGACATGAGAGCACATCAGACTTATCGAATTGCATTCTGAATACGAAGAATGTCCTTCTGATATCAAATAATTTTCATTTTTTGAAATTCACGATATAATACAAATTTTATGACAAATTATTAAAATTTGATATTTGTCACATTTTTGATATACAACAGTCCTCGAATTAAATTTTATAAATCTAATGATATATTCTTAAAGTGTATGTAGCTGGGAGGAAAAGCCGATGATCAATTGAAAATGTTGACCTTTCATATTTGAAGATTTTTCCCCAAAAGACCTAATTTTTTTGTTTTTGTTTTGGGGAAAAATTTCATATCTTCAATACGAAAGGTCAAAATTTTCAATTGATCATCGGCTTTTCATCCCACCTACATACGCTTTAGGTAGAAATCATCAGATTTATAAAGTTTACTTCGAGTACTGTTAAATATCAAAAATATCAATTTTAATAATTTGCCATAAAATGTGTATTACATTGCGAATTTCAAAAAATCAAAATTATTTGATATCAGAAGGACATTCTTAGTATTCAGAATGCAATTCGAATTCGATATGTCTGATGTGCTCTCATGTCTCACAATAAATACTGTCCAAACGTTCATACCCCAGCCCTTAAATTACACTAATTTTTAGATTGCATCTGATTAAAATCCAGTCAACTCCACTCCACCGAAAATCCCTCGCCGTACCAGAAGCATGCATAAATTGCGACTTATTACTAAACTTACGACTCTCGCATGATTCGATGGTTTGAGCTTATAAAAAGTTTGCGCGGCAACTCGTGTCGCTATTAGCTTTCGCATAATCGGGGTCTGAATGGTGCGCTTCACACTACAGTAAGCCAAATAATTAAGGTACCAGTTACGTTCACCCCTTGTATATCCTAAATAAAGGCAGATCTGTCATAATTGGACCCAACAGCCAATAGCTGCATCTTTTAGCTCGAATTTAAGACCTCCTTTGTTGAAATTGTTCAAGAAATAAAGACACGACGTTCCAAAAACCCAAGGAAGATGCAAATGAAAAAGTTGCAGTTTGCCACATTGCATGCCCTATTGATTTGAACACAAAGCGTTCGCGAACGAGATAACTAGCGCCGTGCTTTCATTGATTAGCACGAAAAACTAGCGTCGTGCTTTCATTGATTAAAACACAAAAGTGCAACTCTTTATTTCGTATCTTTCGGTTTTGGATCACCGTTTCTTTAATTCTCAACCAATTTCAACAAATAAGGTCTTAAATCAGAGCTAAAGAGTACAGGCATCGGTTGCTTGTTTTATTTTGGACACATTTGTCATTATTTAGGATATACATGAGTGAACACAACTGGTACCTTAATTCTTTTGCTTACTGTATATCACAATTATGTAACATACATGATATACCACATTTTGTGTCAAAATATCACAATAAAAACATATATTGATTGTATAGTCAAATGCATAGCAAAGTGGAGCGCAAGCACTACTAACACTATGCTTATATCAAAATTAGGCCTATATTAATTTGCAAGTAAAATTGTACTTGCCATTTTGGGATAGCCTGTAGAGTAACATAACAATTTCTGGAGTTACTTTGAAACATTGACTTTGATATAATCTTAAAAACATAATAAAACAAATGACATACTATCAATGTTTGATGCAGGTATTCATTTATTTTTTCAATTGCAGTGTTTTCAGATTTTTGGTGCACATGAAGTTCTGGAGAAACATTAAAATAACAGTATTATATTCTAATTTAAACATCAGCCATTTTGCTCAGTGTGAAATAGACCCATGATTATATAAACGATCTTGTAAATACCGAGTTTCAAATCCCATTAACTAGTCGATAAAATGGAAATTCAATTGAGTATCGTCTATCATTTGCTTACATATTTTGCAGGAATGTAGATGATCATCGCATATGCTGTCTACTACCAAACCACAGTACTCTGTGTAACAAGGAGACTATTCCTCCATTATTCGACAGCTGTGACCAACGCCTATTGCCTTCTTATCCAGAACGTACACTAATTTGGGTGTTCAGCATTTGTGCCATTATGGGGAATATCTATGTTGTCATTGTTCGTTGTAAAGAGAAAAATGTGCGGAACCAATCTCAATCCATTCTTATTCTCAATCTAGCCATTTCGGATTTATGCATGGGAATATATATGATGATTATTGCCGGTGCCGATTTATCGTACGGACGTGAATTTGTTTTATTCGCCGAGGAATGGACTTCGAGTGGCTTATGCAAATTTGCTGGCCTTGTGTCATTCTTTGCAAGTGAAGCCTCTGTATTACTTGTTGTGATAATTAGCGTTGATAGACTTCTATGTGTGGCCTTACCGTATGGTAAAAAACGAATGACGGCCAGTGTTGCTCGTCAGTCGAGTATTTTTGTATGGATAATTGTAATATTACTTGGAATCACAACTATAATACTTCAGGAAACTACAAATACATACGGCCTTGCGAGCGTTTGTGTTGGATTACCACTAGTGAGTAGCAAAAGTTACGAGACAAATAAATATATGACTCGCCATAACATCGAAGGAGGAACGGACGAAGGTCTCATTTTGTACGAATACGAAGAAACGGACTCAGGGAGTAATTGGCAGTTTTCTATCGCTATATATCTTGGTTTAAACTTCATCGCCTTTTTAATCGTTATGGGATGTTATGTATCAATTGGATTAATCGTGGCTATAAAACTACCGAGTAAAAATATCCAACGTCGAAAGGATCGCAGGAGGGAGATGAAGATGGCGATACGTATGGCATTAATAGTATTAACTGATTTCTTTTGCTGGATGCCTGTTATAGTAATCGGTATTCTAGTACAGAGTAACGCGGTAGACGATACCAATATTCGGAATAATTACAGCTGGATTGTGGCACTTGTCTTGCCTCTTAATGCCGCTCTTAACCCGTACATTTATACCTTTGCTACTGAAATCCGCAACAGAAAGAAACAGAAGGATGGTGAGCTTTATGCTTTGAACACACGAATGCCTACTTGTTCTAATAGCAATATCAGGACCAGAGCTACAAATCTTTAGATACGTATTTTTAGATTTGTTTTAGTCTACTCACTCTTTAATTAACGTGTTACTTGGCAGACTGACAGCAAACGTTAAAATAAGTTTGATCAGAGCGTACAAAAATAAATCAATTCAGCTCCATTTGTTTTAAAAATGCATGAGCAGCCAAACTTACAGCTAAGTTCTAACACCTATTCAATGCATGCGGCAAAGATACTTTAAGCATTTTTGTGTTGATTCACTGAACAAGTTTCCTAAATTTTATGTTAATAATTTGTCAAGGCAGTCGTTTTATATGCATGTTAGTTTAGATGTATTTGTTTAAAAAATAAAATGCACAATGGCTGCGCAGATTTTTGTTGCACTACACGTAGTTTAATCATTCTTCTTGCAGGGTGCAAAGGTCCGCCTGATCTGCTATGGGAGTTGAGGTACATTTGAGCTGTGCAATAGAAGAGAACAAGAGTAAGGTCCATAACCAGAGGATGATTTAAGCACTTCCCACCACGCCACTGTGTTGACTTGCGGTTAGCACAGCTGTGTGAGTGAACATGACACGACTGCTCGCACATAGCATTGACGGCCATGGTTAAATTTGAATTTGGACTGATATATTTACAATAAAAACGCATTCACAATGCTGGTCGATTTCACATTTATGTTACCTAGAGAAGGTGTGAATTATCCTTCATGCATACATCACTTTAGATCTGAAATCGACCAACTAATAATGACACACCACAATTCTTAAACAACATCTTTTGCACAGAGTTCAATGGGATTTGAAAAGTAAAGTGGCAGTTGAAACTCTGGTGATAACACGTTTGCAGTGCATGATGGGGCTTCCTTAAATCATCCTCTGGTCCATAACCAGGTTTATAAAAGCGCTAAGTTAAGCAGTAACAACAGTTGAATGTAACCCAAAGACCTACCTGGAGTGATAGCTAGAGATCTCGCCTGTTGTGGACAAATGGAAGAGAACAAGAGTAAGGTCCCTAACCAGGTTTATAAAACCGCTAAGTTAAGCAGTAACAACAGTTGAACATAACACAAAGACCTACCTGGAGTGATAGCTAGAGATCTCGCCTGATGTGGACAAATGGAAGAGAACAAGAGTAAGGTCCATAACCAGGTTTATAAAACCGCTAAGTTAAGCAGTGACAACAGTTGAATGTAACCCAAAGACCTACCTGGAGTGATAGCTAGAGATCTCGCCTGTTGTGGACAAATGGAAGAGAACAAGAGTAAGGTCCCTAACCAGGTTTATAAAACCGCTAAGTTAAGCAGTAACAACAGTTGAATGTAACCCAAAGACCTACATGGAGTGATAGCTAGAGATCTCGCCTGATGTGGACAAATGGAAGAGATCAAGAGTAAGGTCCATAACCAGGTTTATAAAACCGCTAAGTTAAGCAGTAACAACAGTTGAACATAACCCAAAGACCTACCTGGAGTGATAGCTAGAGATCTCGCCTGTTGTGGACAAATGGAAGAGAACAAGAGTAAGGTCCATAACCAGGTTTATAAAACCGCTAAGTTAAGCAGTAACAACAGTTGAACATAACCCAAAGACCAACCTGGAGTGATAGCTAGAGATCTCGCCTGATGTGGACAAATGGAAGAGAACAAGAGTAAGGTCCATAACCAGGTTTATAAAACCGTTAAGTTAAGCAGTAACAACAGTTGAACATAACCCAAAGACCTACCTGGAGTGATAGCTAGAGATCTCGCCTGTTGTGGACAAATGGAAGAGAACAAGAGTAAGGTCCATAACCAGGTTTTTAAAACCGCTAAGTTAAGCAGTGACAACAGTTGAATGTAACCCAAAGACCTACCTGGAGTGATAGCTAGAGATCTCGCCTGTTGTGGACAAAGGAAGAGAACAAGAGTAAGGTCCATAACCAGGGTTATAAAACCGCTAAGTTAAGCAGTAACAACAGTTGAACGTAACCCAAAGACCTACCTGGAGTGATAGCTAGAGATCTCGCCTGTTGTGGACAAATGGAAGAGAACAAGAGTAAGGTCCATAACCAGGTTTATAAAACCGTTAAGTTAAGCAGTGACAACAGTTGAACGTAACCCAAAGACCTACCCGGAGTGATAGCTAGAGATCTCGCCTGATGTGGACAAATGGAAGAGAACAAGAGTAAGGTCCATAACCAGGTTTATAAAACCGTTAAGTTAAGCAGTGACAACAGTTGAATGTAACCCAAAGACCTACCTGGAGTGATAGCTAGAGATCTCGCCTGATGTGGACAAATGGAAGAGAACAAGAGTAAGGTCCATAACCAGGTTTATAAAACTGTTAAGTTAAGCAGTGACAACAGTTGAATGTAACCCAAAGACCTACCTGGAGTGATAGCTAGAGATCTCGCCTGATGTGGACAAATGGAAGAGAACAAGAGTAAGGTCCATAACCAGGTTTATAAAACCGTTAAGTTAAGCAGTGACAACAGTTGAATGTAACCCAAAGACCTACCTGGAGTGATAGCTAGAGATCTCGCCTGATGTGGACAAATGGAAGAGAACAAGAGTAAGGTCCATAACCAGGTTTATAAAACCGTTAAGTTAAGCAGTGACAACAGTTGAATGTAACCCAAAGACCTACCTGGAGTGATAGCTAGAGATCTCGCCTGATGTGGACAAATGGAAGAGAACAAGAGTAAGGTCCATAACCAGGTTTATAAAACCGTTAAGTTAAGCAGTGACAACAGTTGAATGTAACCCAAAGACCTACCTGGAGTGATAGCTAGAGATTTCGCCTGATGTGGACAAAACTCTTTTAAAAAATATGATCTATACGCACACAAGATGCAGCTAATGTTGTAATGAGTAACTTTCTTATACCACATTCATGAAAAAGGTTAACTGACTTAATATATGATACTACTTGCAGTATCTGCAAATGTTTTTCTTTTAAAATTGTAATCTAGCACATCAGTGGTTTTTTTTGTTGTTGTAAAAACGTAAGCTTTAAACAGACACTGAGCTTTTCCAATTACAATCCCGGAAGCAAAGTGTGTTCGAACCCCTACTTTAATTTACACCTTGCCAAACAAGGAATTTTTGATGAAGATATGGTAGCGATGAGCATATTGGGTATGCCAAAACTGTACGGAGGAAGAAGGGGAGCAATTTCCAATTAGGCCTTTAAAGTGTGCGATAATAATACTGTTGAGGTTTATTAAGGGAAGGTGTATGAACGTTTGGACAGTATTTATTGTGGGACATTAGAGCACATCAGACATATCGAATTGCATTCTGAATACGAAGAATGTCCTTCTGATATCAAATAATTTTGATTTTTTGAAATTCGCAATGTAATACACATTTTATGGCAAATCATTAAAATTGATATTTTGATATTTAACAGTACTTGAAGTAAACTTTATAAATCTGATGATTTATACTTAAAGTGTATGTAGGTGGGATGAAAAGCCGACGATCAATTGAAAATTTTGACCTTTCGTATTGAAGATATGGATTTTTTCCCAAAACACCAAAAAAAATAGGTCTTTTTGGAAAAAAAATCCATATCTTCAATATAAAAGGTCCACATTTTCAATTGATCGTCGGCTTTTCCTCCCAGCTACATACACTTTAAGAATATATCATTAGATTTATAAAATTTATTACGAGGACTGTTATGTATCAAAAATTTGAAAAATATCAAATTTTAATAATTTGTCATAAAAATTGTATTATATCGTCAATTTCAAAAAATGAAAATTATTTGATATCAGAAAGACATGCTTCGTATTCAGAATGCAATTCGATACGTCTGAGGTGCTCTCATGTCCCACAAAAAGACTGTCGAAACGCCATAAACGCTCATTCTAGATCCCTTAAGGGTCAAAACCGATAACTCAGCAGTACGTGGGAAGAATCGTGCCTCACACATTGAAATATAATTTTCACGAATGCTTTAACTTCCATAGTTGATTTCTTTCGTATAATCAAACAACCAGACTACACTCAGAAAAATGGTAATGTTTTTTTTTATCTTGCATTAATTCCTTTTATAAACCGCGGCAGGTTGTTTGAGGGATATATGGTCAACACATTGTGTCGCAGGTGAAATATTTTAATGTTGCTCATTCTTAACCAGACGTACATTCAGTTGGAACATGGCTCGTAAAGTAACAATATTATACTGATACAAACCAGCGAAAATATAAATGTCATGGCCTACTTTGAGTTTTTACAAATAACATCGAAATATGTCGCAAGGTTCGTGAAACCTACGTTACCCCGATATGTTAACACGTACATTAGTCGTTGCAAACACTGAAATTGAACCAAAGTGTCCTTAAATATACAGTTTATTATGTTTTCGGGTCCCAATGATTTATGTATTTGAGATATAAATCCTAGGAAACTCAAAAATTAAAACAAAAATGTGACTTTAAATCGTTAAGCAAATTATAGCTGCAGGTGTACTTGATAAACTATATTGATATTATTTCATTAACTCATTTCCAACATAATTGTCGCGTCGGGCATTTTGAAGTTAGAATGTAACCAATGTGACAGAAACATACGTTACCATTAATTTTAACACCATATTAAAATTTACTAAAACCGCACCTTATTACCCGTGTATTGTTTTCTTATTTTGCATTACAGAAAGTAGGCTCAATAAAAAGTATCCTAATTGTAACTCTTTTTTGAGGCAATCAATTCCCCTTTAACAAAAATTTCTTTTTGACTAACAGGCAACATTGCATTGTTTTATTCCAAAACAATTAGTTTTTGCATTGTCCACACAACAGCTTGCAGTACTCCTTTCAATCTACTGGTAACGTATGTTTCCCTTAGTAACCAGGTAACGTAAGTTACCCATAGAAAACCCATGGGCATTATTGAAATTGATGTAAAAATAAAAGTTCACAAGATTTGACCGTCATATTTTCCAGAATGAATCTTAAAAGGACTGCCTTTGATTAATGAATAAAAAGGACTAGTTTAGAGATATTTTTGCCGATTTTCAATTACAAGTACTGCCGACTTATCGGTTTTGACCCTTAAGACAATAACATTAAAATTATCACATGGCACATGTTGTAAACATACTATATACGGAGTTATTATCACTATTTTGTAAAAGCTCAGTGAAAGTTACAAAAGTGTCCAGAATAATACAAATATCACAAACATATTATATCCATAGGACATGCTTACAATAATTGGTAGTTTAGTATAAGTAGTGTATTACTGTAACACTGAAGTATATAGTCGGGCTCTCATTCACGCGCGGATGGGAAATAGTGTTCACTTTATGTTTGATACGGTTTCTAGACTGAAATTTTGCGTAGAACACGCTCCCGTAGTCCACTTTAATTAAAAATGTGCCCAAAGTGCTTTTTCCGGGGGGTGCCCCTATAATGGGGGTCAAAATTACTAAAAATGTATTCTAAGGCCAATGGTGGTGATTTTGGTGTCTAAATATATGTTTATGGACATGAGAAAGTCATTTAGACAGTTTACGAAATCCAAAATGGCTTCATTAAGTTCCAAAATTCAAAATGGCGGCCAAAATTGTGAATTTTAGCCAAACTTATTTGAACGGCTTTTTCAGGCCGATGGTGGTGATTTGAGTGTCTATGAATATGTCTGTGGACATGAAAAAGTTATTTACATAGTTTATCAAAATCCAAAATGGCTGCCTTATATAAAAAAAAAATTCAAAATGGCCGCCAAAATGCCGAAAATTATTCTAACTTATTTGAACGGCGTTCTCGGCCCGATGGTCGTGATTTGGGTGTAGGTATATGTTTGCGGACATGAAACAGTCATTTATATTGCTTATAAAAATCCAAAATGGCTGCCCTATGCCCAAAAATTCAAAATGGCGGTCAAAATGTCGAATATTAGTCTATATCATTTGAACGGCATTCTCAGGCCGATGGTGGTGATTTTGGTGTCCAGTTATATGTTAGGGGACATGACAAAGTCTTTCAGCTGGTTTACAAAATCCAAAAAAGTTGCCCTATGGTCCAGAATTCAAAATGGCGGCTAAAATAGTGAATTTTAGTAAAAATTACTTGAAAGATATTCTTAGGCCGATGGTAGCGATATTGGTGTCTAGGTATATGTTTCTGACATATAGGCCCCTATAGTGTACATGACCAAGTCATTTAGATGATGAAATCTTAAATGGCTGCCCTATGCTAAAAAAATTCAAGTGGTGGTCAAAATTGCAAATTTTATATTGATTTCACATAATTATCATAATAGACACCCCAGCTTTTGGGACTTAATTTTTGTTTTAAATCTAAGGTCGCCGTGTCACAATATAATCACTTGTAATTGGTACATAGATGCCCAAATTATTCAAAATGGCGCCATTAACCAAATAATAACATTTGATGTCCATTGATCTATTATGATTTAAAAAGGTGGCCAACTGTTGTATATTCCGTAAAAGGTAAGCCATTTCTATCTTTAAACTGGGGTATTTGAAGATCGGCCATAATAAGAAACATGATAATCATTATTACGCAGTTAAGGAAAGTGATTAACCCTAGAATTACGTAGGAGGTTGTACCACCCCTAGGTTTTCCATCCGCCATTTAAAAAAAACACGCGTCTTTACGCCCAAACGACTTAAACTAATCGTAGATCCATCATGTACGCTCTTTTAAGTTATACAATTTTACCCCAGCACCTTACCTGGGGTATGACCGACCATCAAAGATGATTGATCATAGAGGGGGAGTGAGGCCCACCATAGGTTTCTACAGTAAATACAGTTTCATTTCACTCTTGTAAAATTATTCCAAGATATATTGACTTTTTACTTGTTAGTTAGGTTGAAATAGTAATTTTCTTTTATATTGATGAGACAATTCGGTGAAAATCGCATGTTCGTAGAATTTTTGGGAGAAATAACCAGAATTGAATACATGAATACAAAACCCACCCAAGTCCACCGAAAGTGATTTTGAGAAAACTAAAAACCAAATGTGTATCATACATGCCGGTATAGGCCATTTTGGATTTCACAGGCTAATAGACCCACGTAGAGGGTTGATTTGGGTTCAACTTTTATACATATGATAGGCCTATGTATAAGCAACAATTTTCCATGCTTAACTCAATTTGGCCAAAGTATGGACTTGGGTGGGTTGTGCATTCATATATTCAATTTTGCAAGGATGTGCTCACATTATGACGTCATAGCGATATTATGTGGGGAATGTTTGTACTTCTTTTGGTATCACTGGATAGACGAGACCCATAGCTATACATTGGTACCAAATACAATTGAAAATTAGGGGCATTTATTTAACCCGGGGTGACCAATCAATGCACTGGCACTGTTCTCCCTTGGTTCCCAGGTTCCCAGTTCTAGACAGGGATGTAAGTAACCCTGAAGAAAAAATACGGAAAATACGGAAAAAAGCGCGTAAATTCGGGCTAAAAAGCCCAAAATGGGCTGAAAATAAAAGAAATTGCGTAAATCTGGACTACAAAAATTACAGAATTCTGTAAAAATACAGAAAACTTACATCCCTGTGTTAAACGTACACATGTTTCCACTTTTGATTTGTTATGAGTTAAAATGAGTCCAGGGATGCCGTTTTCAAGCAACCAGCCGTAGTTGAGAGGATATGTCTGTTTATACAAATCATAAAAGCAGTTAACAATGCCATTTGCGACGAATATTACTCGCAGGATATGACATTTCGTGGATTTTCTGCATGGTCAAGGATCCTTTGCTAGGGAGTAAACTTTTAGGCGTTTCTTCCTCATGCCGCTATCACCATGATGGTATATAGCGACTGTTCCTTGGAGTCAGTAGGTAACTGCGAAAGCTGGATTTGTTAGAAGCTGTAAACAAGCAATCACATTCGCTTGTTTGGTAATAATATTGACCAAGACCTGATATCCTTCTGATAAAGGCGAGTATCCATTGAGCAATGATAGATGATAAACAATAGTTGCCACTTTTAGCACATTAATTTCACTCATAACAGATCAAAAGTGGAAACGTGTGTAAGTTTTACCCTAGAACTAATGAGCCATATTTTGTAACACGGACTACAAAGAGGTGGAGTGTTGCACCCCCCCCCTAATTTTCAATTACAAACGTCATATGTCGTTATATTTGGTACCAAAGTATAGCTATAGGTCAACTCTCTCCAGTGATTCCAAAAAAGTTCACATTCCTCAGTTATAATATCGCTATGACGTCATAATGTGAGCACACCCTTGTAAAATTGGGAAATTTTGGCTATCTACAAAAGTATAGGCAAAATAGATTCGGCCAAAAAATCTACGATTTTAAATCTAAAGTGCGATTTTCACCGAATTTTCTCATAAATATAAAAGGAAATGACTATTTCAACCTATATAATTAACAAGTAAAAAGTTATTTTATCTTTTTACAATTTTACAAGAGTGAAATGAAATTCATGATGGGCCTCACCTCCCCCATCCCATGGCCATCTTTGATGGTCGGCCCTACCCCCGGGTAAGATGATTAGGCAAACATTTTATCACTAAAATGAGCGCAATGGATGGATCTACGATTAGCTTAAGTCGTTTTTTTTTTTTATGATGGATGAAAAACCTTTGGGGTGGTACAACTCCCTGCTTTAGTTCTAGGGTTTATCACTTTACTTATGATGTTTCATATTATGGCCGCCAAGGTCTTCAAGTGCCCAGGTTTAGAGATAGAACTAGTTTACATTTTACGGGATTTACAACATTTTCAATCGTCTTTGGACTACCTTTTTAAATCATAATAGATCAATGGACATCAAATGTGATCCTTATAGTGTTAGTTAGTATTAACAATTGGTTTAATGACGCCATTTTGAATATTTTGGGAATCTATGTTCCATTTATAAGTGATTATATTGTAACACGGCGACTTTAGATTTAAAACAAAAATTTAAGTCCCAAGAGCTGGGGTGTCTATATGATAATTAGATAAAATCAATATAAAATTTACAATTTTGGCCACCATTTGATTTTTTTGCATAGGGCAGCCATTCTAGATTTCATCAACTATCTAAATGACTTGGTCATGTACACTATGGGGGCCTATATGTCAGAAACATACCTAGACACAAATATCGCTACCATCAGCCTAAGAATATCTTTCAAGTAATTTTTACTAAAATTCACTATTTTAGCCGCCATTTTGAATTTTGAACCATAGGGCAACATTTTTGGATTTTGTAAACTAGCTGAATGACTTTGTCATATCCCCAAACATATAACTGGGCACCAAAATCACCACCAGCGGCCTGAGAATGCCGTTCAAATGATATAGACTAATATTCGACATTTTGACCGCCATTTTGAATTTTTGGGCACATGGCAGCCATTTTGGATTTTTATAAGCAATAAAAATGACTGTTTCATCATGTCCGCAAACATATACCTACACCCAAATTACGACCATCGGGCCGAGAGCGGCGTTAAAATAAGTTAGAATCATTTTCGGCATTTTGGCGGCCATTTTGAATTTTTGTTTGTATAAGGCAGCCATTTTGGATTTTGATAAACTATGTAAATAACTTTTTTTGTCCACAGACATATTCATAGACACTCAAATCACCACCATCGGCCTGATAAAGCCGTTCAAATAAGTTTGGCTAAAATTCACCATTTTCGCCGCCATTTTGAATTTTGGAACATAAGGAAGCCATTTTGGATTTTGTAAACTGTCTAAATGACTTTCTCATGTCCATAAACATATATTTAGACACCAAAATCACCACCATTGGCCTTAGAATACATTTTTAGTAATTTTGACCCCCATTGTAGGGCACCCCCGGAAAAAGCACTTTGGGCACATTTTTAATTAAAGTGGACTACGGGAGCGTGTTCTACGCAAAATTTCAGTCTAGAAACCGTATCAAACATAAAGTGAACACTATTTCCCATCCGCGCGTGAATGAGAGCCCGACTAATATCCTTGTTCTTTATTCAACGGCGAAATATATTTGATTATGCCGAAACAGTGTTGTTTTGGGGTATTATGTAGTGATTTTCAACACATCTGCTGAACAAAACCTTCAAAGAAAACCCTATTCATGTCAAAAAGCATGTCAATGAATGATTGTTTTACACTATCAGATGATTTCATGGGTGAGTTATCGAACACATAAAATTAAATAAAATGAATTAAAACAAGATCAAAACCTTGATATATCGAAAACGTTTTTGTTCATTACAAGTATAGAATGTTGAAAGCATCATTTTTGGAAAATGGAGAACTTTGGGAGGGTAGCAAAAGTTTCCCCTATTCATAGGTTTTTAAATTTTTCTAACAAACATAACACGAAGGTAATATTTCACTGCTGTTTTAATATAACTCTTCAACGCTGAGTTGGATGGTTTTAATGGTGGTAAATTTTGAATATTGTAGTAATACAATGCATATAGTAATCTGAACAAGGTATATTTATGACAAGCTATATCTGTTCAGTATTTTAAGTTAACATTATAACTTGCTATTTTGTCAGTGCTTAAACGTATGTACATGTACTATTGTGCACGCTCTCATTGCACATAATAACCTTTAACTGGGGGTTAAGGATGTTTGGGGTAATTTTTAACAGCGTTTTTACAACTTCACCTGTGATTGGCTACACATGGAAACTCAGAAATGAAATTGCCCCTGAGCATTATAGTTAGAGACAAAATAAATCATTTGCGGTCATTATCATTAAAGGCAAAACAAATCAAAGACTCTTCATGGGTTTGATCAGCTCATCATATTATCCATTTTGTATCTAAATCGGAATTTATGTTATTGGCTACATCCATTACCATGGCAACCCGAACGTAATGCTACGCGTAATTTAAAGGCTACGCGTCATAGCCGTCAATATAGTATGTAATCCGATATTTGGTGAAGTTGTAGAAGCCGCTGTTCTGAAAGGCCCCAAACATCTTTACTACACCTTTATACAGCCTGTCTCAAAAAAAATTGTGCAAGTGAAAAGCGCCCTCTTTGGCAATTATAAAATACCGTTGTGACATGATGCTTACATCAATGTCACTGGCGCAGTCTTAGCTCTCAAATGCCGTTTGTTCTGTTCAATTTGCTTGTTTCAAATTCGAGATATGTTTATTTTACAACGAAAGGGTAAAATCACAATTGTGCCACTTTTACTAGGGAGGAGAGCTGTACATGTAAATCAATGATTTTGATGCATCTAATGCACTCCCCCCCCTTTCGGGGCTCGTACATTAGACGCATCAACATCAGCGCGCGTGCATTATTTTGTCATTAATTTCTCTCCCAACAAGTAATACGCGTTCATTAACCTATAAGGGTGCAATATTTGTTTGTCTTTTAACATGTCTTAAGTGACTAAGAGAACAGTATTTACCATGATAAAATCATTGACATGCACATGTATTTAATTTTACAGCAGAATGTGAAATATCTATTTATCATTTCATCTTTTAAGTGGAAAAAGAGAATCATTATTCCTGCATCATGATAAAACAGTAAAAACAGTTTTAAAAAATTGTATTGTGTAATTGGTGCGTTCTTTTGATTTCACGAAGGAACTCTTGACAAACTTGATGCTATCACTGATGTACATGTAAAGCCCTCTTCCCTGGTAAAAGTGGCACAATTGTGAGTTTACCCTTTCGTCGTTAACTAAACATATCTCGAGATTAAAACAAGCAAATTGAACAAAACAAACGGCATTTGAGAGCTAAGATGTTGTAAGCATCATTTTACTAATTGCCAAAGAGGGTGCTTTTCACTTGCACAATTTTTTTGAGACAGGCTGTATATATTATATATGATTGTGACTTGTATTTATGAAGATCATTATCGCAAAATTACATTGTACGCACATTTGTATCGGAGTGTGGCGGGGTGAACGCGTATGTGCAAACGAGTAATTGGGACTTGTGTGTTAACAATTTGTGACGATGTTTCTGTGAACGCATTTGGTATGGGGTGTGTGTACATTATGTGTGATTGGGGTGTGCTTGCGGCTGTGTTTGTTCTTGTGCCTACTGGCATTTCTTTTTTGTTCGAGGAGGGTGTGAATGTGTGGGATAAGAATGAGAAGCTAGAAGAGGGACAAGATTTTGCAGCATGAGATTGGTTCTGCATGAAAATAGGTCCAATCTTGCCTTAAAGGTTGGACTCCTCAAATCAAGTTAACTCGCAGACTCTTGTTTCAGTTAACTTTAGCGTACATCACATATCGGTCCAGGGACCCTTTCAGGGCCCACATTTGCCAGAAGCATAACATGTTAATCTTTGGATTCCGGGTGTTATGTCAAGCACTCTTGACAAGATTTCAACTTGCATTTCAGAAATTAGAGCCCAGTATTCAGTCAGCTACCTGGACAACCGATTCTTTAGAAATGCTTAGTCGCGCTAAAAGTCGATCGATACATGTTAAAATCAGCACAATGCAGAGACACACCTTTTTGCTTTGAAATTAATTTTCTCGGTCAAATATAAAGCAATTTTTTTTTTTCTTCAGTAATGTCAGTTAAAAACTTGGTGCTTGTATATACATTTTTTTTAAAATCCTGGTGTTAAAATTAAGCATCAAATTGTGTCTTTTAGTGTGATATTTTTGATTTTTATAGGCCTTGAGTTCGCCCGCGAGCTTTTTACGGAATTCATTTTTTAGCGTCTCAAACTGATATAGTTTGCTGAAGAAAGATATTTCCCACCTCTGTAAGGCACATCGTGTGGGTCTATATATTATAGTTTTGTCAGAATTTCCGTTATTTTACCTTTTTTCCCTTCATGCTCCGAAAATGTCAAACTCAGTACTTTTATCTCGTGAGCAACCAGCAGAAATAGTCGATATTTTCATTGTTGTCATCCAGGGCAATTTTCCATTGAAAAGCAAATATTGCCCGACCAGCGATTTAGTAGCCCAAATCCCCAATTGGGTTTTCTGGTAAATGAGGTAAATTTTAAAAATTTGCTCCCTTGATAGCCTGCAATTTCAATTTATATGGATTCCATGATTATGAAAACCATTTTGTCTGTCTGTTTGTTTGTTTACCTAGGTTAGTCCGTATTATGAGACGCACGCTTGAGGTCCATGGGAAAATCCACGGTCCAAACCTAGAAAAATTAACGTGTTATTATACGGGATTGTAATATTTTGTCCCTCCTATCTCCAGGTGAATTTTGTATGACCTACCCCCCCCGCGGGTTGCCATTTTCATTACACCCTTCAGACTTGTGTTCGGGTTTGTTTTTAATTTGACATGTAGGCGTATGCCTAAATGTATAGCTATGCTATATATTATTATGTAATATCATGTACATGCAGGCCTATGGGGTGGGGTGGGTGCAGAGGTGTGTGAGGTGGGTAGTGGGGGTGTATGTAGGGAAACTTTGGGGTGGTACTCAACACACTTTAACCATGACTTCCAATGCAAGGCTTATTGTTGCCACAAATGTTTTTTTTTTCCTTAAGGTTATTTAATAGGTTTTATAAACTTCCATGTTTAACCTGGTATTGTTTTGGCTGCTTCATTAGGGCCTATGACTTTCGGTGGGTTTCCAAAAGCAGTTTCAAACAAACACAAACAAAAGGCACCATACCCAGTCACCTTCGTGACAATTGAAACACTACGTCAAGTATTAACATCCAAGTTATTCTGTTTTTAGGCAAGCAATTTTAAATAATTGCTTGAACAGGTTTTGTTTAAAAACAAAAACCTGTTTAAGTTAACAATGATAATGAATGGTTCTTTAGGCACAATCTCTGATGAGGAACTCAAAGCGCGTAAAGCACGAAATTTACAAACAAACATAAAAACAATCAATTTATAAAGATTGGTTTTAAGCTGGCGTTTAAATAACGAAAGTCTATTTGGAAGTGTGTTCCAAACAGTTTGCTTGATCATAAAACATACAGCGTAATATTATGTTTTGTAAAAGAAAGTTTTGTTTAAAATATTGCCCAATTGCATGTAAGATTGTCGGGCAAAGTTGTTTTGAGGAGAAGCAAATTTCAACACATTGACGATGATCACGGTGATGATGAAATCAAATAATTAATCACTCACGTGATGAATGAAAGATCCTCATCGTGCTATAAACATGATCAGTCAGTGGCGTAGCTGCTGGGGGGCAGGGGGCAATTACCCCCTGGCAAAATTTGCCTATTTGGGCCCCGCCCCCCTAGTGCAAGGAAAAAGAGGAAAATGGAGGAGAAAGAAGAAAAAGAGAGGAGAGAGAGGGAAGAGAGGGAGAAGAGGGGCAGAGAGATGGAGAATCCATACGATATGCAATACCATACGATTATATTCAATAAGCCTGGCAAAATTGTCTATTTGGGCCCCGCCCCCTCTTCCCCCAAGTGCAGAGAAATTTGGTGGATTTGGGCCCCCGCCCCATACAGGCTTGCCCCCCTTGGAAAAAATCCCAGCTACGCCGCTGTGATCAGTAGGATAGGAGCGCTATTAGGCCTGGGAATTTCATTGCTATATTGAAGTTCTGGCAACACTGTAGCCATGCCGGTATTCCTATTAAACCCAGGGATATCGATCCACAATGCTAGTATTAGCCTTAGATATCACGCGTTGATTTTGAAAAATTTTCAGGCTGGAGTAAAAAATGGTGAAATCAAAACGGAAATTCTGACAAAACTATGATATATCGCTCACGGTGATGTGCGTTAGAAAGTTGGGAAAAATCCAAAAAAAGGCTCGCGGGCAGAGTTTAAGCCTTTCAAAATCGAAAATCTTACACGAAATGACTGAATTTCACGCCTAAGTTTAACACTAGGATTTGAAAAAAAAAATACAGTATCAAGCACTACAATTTGACCTGACATTTACTGAAAAAATGAAAATGATTGCTTTTTATTTGGCCGAGAAAATTAATTTTACATTGAAAAGGTGTAACTCAAAGTTTAGCTCATTTCAACACCAAATTCGATCGTTTGTATTGCCTCATTAAATGACTGAGTGAGCCTTGCATAACAAAAGAATATTTTGTCCAGGTTGCTAACTGTATTAGCCAATTTAACCCATCGTTGGACGTTTTCTAACAAATACAGGCTGCTGGCCAATCATCTGTACCTCGTCTTAGTCAGCGTGATATGCATGATCGCCCTGTAGCCTAAATTTGTTTGAAAAGCGTTCCACGATGGGTTGAATCTGCTATAACTGTGTTGATTTGACACTCAATGATGCAATATTCGAGTGTCAGAAACCTGCGTCTGTTTGGATAATGTCACTTGATTCTCACATTTTAAATCTTGGCCGCTGTATGCTATTCCATAGTCTGCGTATTAGTCATTTCACGCTTTGATTATTGCAACGTACTTTATACTCGCCTGACATAATCTTGGCCACTTGGACGCTTCAATGTATGTCAATTAGGCCCATGCACTTGCACGGTAATATAGACATTCGAGAAAGCCATTAGCGGAGTATGTCACGTATGTAAGAGAATGGGTGCGTGCGGGTGTGGTGTGTCGGGTGTGGTGTAAATATGTGTATTGAATTACAGACCGCAAAAGAATTAAGGTACTAGTTATGTTGATCATTGTGTATCCGAAACAGAGTTAAATATGTCAGTCACAAAAGCAAGCAGCCAGTACCTGTACCTTTATTGAAATTGGTTGAGAATTAAAGAAACAGCGATCTTAATCCCAAAGAAGTAACGAAATCAAAAATTGCACTTTTATGTTCTAATCAATGCAAAGCACAGTGCTAGTTTCAATGTACCAATGCGCTAGTTCCCTCGAGAAAGCTTTATGTTCACGTTCAATAGGGCATACAATGGAGTGAATTGCGAAGTTAAAAAGTGCATCTTCCTTATTATTTTTTATCATCGTGTCTTCATTTCGTGACTGATGTAACAAATTGAGGTTTTAAATCCGATACTACTGGCTGATGGTTTCAGTTATGACAAATGTATCTTTGTGTATATTATACAGGGCTGGGTAAAAATAACCTGGTACCTTAATTGTTTTGCGACCTGTATCACTGTAGGGGTGTGCACATGGCGTGTGTTGGTTTTGTTGGTGTTTAAGGGTGAGTGTATGGAGTGCGTCGGGGTGTAGTTGAAGGTGTTTTGCATGCAGGGTGAGTGCGTGCCTGGGTGTAGAAAGGATTTCAAGGAGTGGATCTTAAATAAATTCGCTAATGTGCATAAAGTGTACGAGTGGATATTCATACGTAGTGGTAGATAAAATAATTAAACAGTTTAACTTCACACTTCACTTTACACTATTTTTCGCTCACCTGGAACGTTTTCACTAGTTAGACTAGCGTCTTCATTAGATGGCGATGTTGTGATGCTGCCATCTTGTCTACGATCGGGATATCCTTCACTGATGACGTCATATGATTGACAGAATGACGTCATAGATTGTTACAATGTAGTACCGCCCCTCCCCCTGGGTATCAGCAGGTTGTCCGCAGAGTTCTGAAAGCTACACATAAGAACTCAGAAACCGAGACTGATTCGTGATAAAGGACTCAACATAGACCCTATCTGGGACAACCTGCTGATGCCCAGGAGGCTGCACTACATCGTAACATCCTATGTTACTTAATACATTTAAAAAATGGTTTACTAAGTGTTAGTTATCGAAATATTGGAATACTCCTCTTTATTCTGAAAACAATATCTATACTTATCAGCTGAATATTAACATGATAATAAATCAAGCAAAATCCAAAGAACTCCAAAGAGTTTTGATATATAACGAATTTATTTATTTATTTATTTATTTATTTATTTATTTATTTATTTATTTATTTATTTATTTATTTATTTATTTATTTATTTATTTATTTATTTATTTATTTATTTATTTATTTATTTATTTATTTATTATTTAGCCTGGGTTAGCCTTTCAAGGTTCTCCCAAGGTGCCCAGGTAAATGGATGCAGTTATGTTTCTACCAAAAAATTATATATAGTCCATTTGGCTTCATAAAGACAGTAGCGTACGCGTGTAATACACGCGTGGTGCGCAACAGTACAGATGCGCCGCCTTTGATCGTGCGTGTATCGATGGCGTCGGACGATACTGTCTCAATGAAGCCAAATGGACTAATAATAACCGTATTGTTTTTGTCATACATGTACGTATCGTTGTAACGTGTGATTGTGTGGGTGTGCGTTGGCATTCCTGAATATATTACTGTTCTTATAGGGGTGGTTGTGCGTTTGTTTAATGTTTATTATTCGTTGTATTTCAATATATAAGGAACTAAGGAATATAACAACTGGATAAATTCGAGTAGAAATTATTGTTTGTAAGAAATTAAATGATTTCATTAAAACTTGTTTAATTATGCAGTTATTGCTTTATTCTTTCTTTGTGTGTGTTTTATTTAAGGGGATGTCATTTATCTGGAAGGCGGTATCCCAAACATGTCAATAACCATACATTTATTTTGCAACGTCTTATCTTAATAATAAAAGGACCAGTCCCATGAAATTTTCGTGCCGTTGAACAGATGTTTCAAATGGACAAATCATAACTATCTGGAAGAGTCTGGACTGTCATTTCTGCCATCCGCTCAACATGTAGAACAACGTATTGAATAATACATGTATGCTTACTATTCACTGGATACTTTATCTACCAAAAAACGTTTCAAAACGTAAAAAGGGGCCAAAGTTTAAAAAATCTTTCCTGCGTAGCTTTTCACCCTTTTTTAAACTTGGTCCCATTCAGTTAAGTAGTAATAACAAGAAGAATGAGTCCTAATTTCTACATGCAACAATTAGGTTTAAGGTTAAATACCACTAATAGGCCTGGGCGATACATTGAAATACGACGAGTAACTATTTGTTTTCATGGCATTCGAAAAGACTGCATTAAAATCGCTGAAATTGATCAAGTTATATAGCCAAAAATGTACTTTTTAGAGTTTGATGCTTCAAAATGGTACATTTTCTCTCATTATATGACATTTTTGTTGTAACAGTACCAAAATTCATACGCACGGCTTCGGTTTTTAGTAAATATTCGCCCTATCATATTGTAACTTTCAGCTTCGAGGGCGCACTGTCATTTTAAGGTGTTTACGGTTCAGTGCGTTAAAACAAGAAAAGTCTCAGGTCAACCTATGTTGAATTTTTGATAATTTGGCATCTGAATCATATAGTTTCACCTGATATTAGTGGCATTGAACTGTGAGAGTTCTGAATATGAGAAAATTCCACACGAAATTAGGCATTTTCCCATTGAAACCCGTGTAATACATAATTAATGGTATTTAACCTTAAGACTGTTCGAAAACATAGCCTATGTATTATCAAAAACATTTATTTAGGTTTATGTTTTATTATATTGCGTGTTCATAAAGAGTAGTAGAGTATTATATATACTACATCTGTACATGAGGCGCAGAATCGCACAAGACGAAATTTAACAAAGTTAGTATTTGCTACTTTTGCTTAAATCAAAATACATTATAACGTCGTATGGGTCTTTAGAAACTTTCATAAATGGGACCAAGTTTTAAAAAGGGTGAAAAGCCACACAGGAAAGATTTTTTAAACTTTGGCCCCTTTTTACGTTTTGAAACGTTTTTTGAGGTAAAAAAATATTGCGCAGTAAGTGGTTCTTTGTAACCATGCGAGGCGAACTAGTTGGATATCCATATTTCGCGGTTAATGGTTCTTTGTAGCCCTGCGGGATAGACTAGTTGGATATCCATATTTCGCGGTGAGTGGTTTTATTGAAGCTTCGAGAGGCAAACTAGTTGGATATCCATATTTCGCGGTTTGTGGTTCTTTTAAGCCCTGCGGGGCAAACTAGTTCGATATCATCATTTCGCGGTTAGTTGTTTTAACGACCTGTAACCACCCCAATCAGCTGCATGGGGTAAAAGAATTATTACAAAAATTAATAGCTGAACCCAATAGTTCAGACAGGGACTGGAAACGACATATTGATGACTATATATAGAGTGTATTCAATAAACCCAAGCGGAACGAGAGCTGCTAAACCGCTATCCGAACCATAAACACATGCATGATCAGACAACAGAGTGTTCAATTTCCTCATAGCTTCCCACGTTGTACACACGTCAGTCGAATTTGGCGGTGTTGGTTTGTTAGCCCTCCAAGTTATAACATCGTTCACTTTGTGTTGAACATTGTATGTGGGCCTCACTGTAATAACATAAAGATCAGTCTGATCAGTGTGATATCATTTCAAGAGGTCACTTCACATGATTACGCTAAACAGCCTAATTCGGCCCTGATTTGAAATTAAAATCGCTGTTTCGAGAAAAAGAGCTTTACAGTTTGAACACTTGACGTTTTTCTTTTTGAATAAAATAAATTATTAAACAGATCTAATGTCTTAGAAAATATATAAATCTCATTATTTGGTGCAGAAAAAAGTTAAGAGTCGCACGTAACATCGCATGGTAAAAAGTGAAAAATAATTGAACAAAATGGTGTTGTTCAACGATGTTTTAAAATAAAATTATACACTGACGTTTCGTACAAAAATACTTTATCAAAGTGAGCAAAAACAACCATGACACTCCCATCACGCGCCACTACAACGAGATTCCCCATATTCCGTCTGATCTTAGAGTCACTGGCCTTCTTCAAACATCAGGTTCAGATCACTATCGTTGTTTGAAGGAACAACATACTACATATACCATTACGGCACCCTTGCTGCCCATTACAGCAGTTTTTTGTATTAATTTCCTGTGTTTTCTCATTTTCATTTTTCCTTCTTTCTTTCTCTCTTTCTTTCTTTCTCTCCTTCTTTCCCTTTCTCTTTCTTTCTCTCTTTCTTTCTTTCTTTCTTTCTTTCCTCCTTTCTTTCGTTTTTCTTTCATAGGCCTACTTTCATTATTCCTTTCCTTTATAGTTCTTTTTCTTTTCTTTATTTCTTACTTCTCTTTTCCTTTTCCTTCTTTTCTTTTGTCCTTTCTTTCATTCTCTCTTTCTTTCTCTCCTTCTTTCTTTCTTTCTTCCTCTCTTTCTTTCTTTTTTTTCTTTCTTTCTTTCTTTCTTATTTTCTTTCTTTCATAGGCCTACTTTCATTCTTTCCTTTCCTTTTTCCTTTCTTTATTTCTTTCTTCTCATTTCTTTTTCCTTCCTTTCTTTCTTTCCTCATTTCTTTCTTTCTTTCTCTTTTCTCTTTCTTTTTCATTCTTTACTTTCTTCCTTTATTTTCATCACTCTCTCTTCCTCTTTCTTAGCATTTCATTTAATATCTAGAGTTTGTCTGCGACCGCTTTCGCTCGCGTTGCTTTAATTTGCGTGTTGCGCCATTTCTAGTACGCACCTTTAAGGGGGTACTACACCCCTGGCCAATTTTGTGCCTATTTTTGCATTTTTCTCAAACATTATAGGGCATTGGTAACAAGTAATATACTCGATATGTATATTATAGGGGCAAGGACTACAACTACTGCACTGGAAATTTTATTTCAGCACAGACAACAGTTGTGGAGTTACAGTCAAAAATGAGGGAAAACCAATATTTGATCAATAAATCAATAACTACTTGCCTTGAGTTGCCGAATTTTCAGTGCAGTAGTTGCATTTCTTGCCCCTATAATATACATATGTTACTTGTCACCAATGCACTATAATTTTTGAGAAAAATGCAAAAATAGGCAAAAATAAGGTCATTAAGGGGTTACTTCCGGTCAAAAACCAAAATTATCAAAAATGTAAACGAACCAGAGTAATACAACCATCATACATGAATCAGTGTTACCTGATGTATGCATGGTATTTTTATTTTGGGGTCAAAGGTCATTAAGGGGTCACTTCCTGTTTTTAGCTAAATAACTTTAAGAATTTTTATCTCGACAACTGAACATAGTAGAATTTTTAAATTAAAATTGGAACAATCCATTTTGTCGGTGTACATAAGGTTTTTTTTCCATTGAGGTCAAAGGTCATTAAGGGGGTCGAAAGGTCAATCAAATTTTTTTTTTTAAATCAAAATCCATGTATAAGTTCCGATTAAGCTGAAATTCACCAGGAATCTTTCTTATGACATCCTAAGCACAATGCAAGAGCAGTTGACCCCATCCGTGACCCAAGGGTCAAGTTATAGGGTCAAAGGTCAAATTTCGAAATTGGTCCAATCGAGCTCAAATTCAACAGGAATTATTCTTACGACATTCTAAACATGTTAAAAATATTTATGACCCCAAAGGTCAAAGTTTAGGGGTCAAAGGTCAAATTTCGAAATTGCTCAAACTTGACCCATTAACAGGTCGGCTAGTGTGTCATGCTTCGCATGACTTTCTATATAGCTCTTGTTAATGTTTGGCTTCCTCGCATTACACAGGTTATGTATATGTTCAGTCATAAACGAAGGAATAACAACATTGCAGAACTGCTCAAAAGCCACCATCTTGACTTCATCATATGTATCAGAGAGACCAATTTCCACCTCTTCCAGCTAGTCATAACAGCTTGACTAGTTTGATCATGATAGTCAAGCCTGCATGACTACCTTAGAAGTGCATGGCTAATATTACGTAGTCAAAATGGACACCATTCTGACGAACTTAAAGTTAGTCGTTTACTAGTCATGCGACTAGCCTAGGTTAGTTATGTATGCATGACTAACGTCCAAACTAGTCAGCTGGTTAATCAAGCCTGCTTGTCTAATGTTGACGTGAGTTAAGCAAGCTCGTCCTGCTTGCATGACTAGGCAAAGCTAATCACACATGGTAGTCATGCCTGCTTGACTAACATTAAGTTAGTCAAAATGGACACCACATGGACTAATGTAAAGTTAGTCATATTGAACATATTTATGTTTTCAGTGAACATGTTAAAATAGCGGAAGTGCCACTAAATCGTCTAACCATGCTAATCGCATAGCGGGTGATGCTTATGGCACAGAGAATAACTGGAAGGCTTCAGTATTGGATCAAAAGTCCGTATGCACAAAAGAGTTAGACCGGTTCTAAAGTTAGACTTGGTCTAAGTGGAATTTAGTTCCATCAGGAATTTTCTGTGGAAGAGTTGATGCATGTTTACGTCATGTCATCGTTTCAAAAAAAATTAAATGGCGAAAAACGGCAAGTACCTGAAGAGTTACCTCAATATGCTAGGAAAATATTCTCTTCGATGACCCCGTGACGAGACTGGCTAAATAAGCTGTATTTTGGCCGGAAAGGGTCCGAATAATTGGCAGTCGATGTGCGCCATCTTGGAAATAGACTTCCTCGACAGTCGTTCAAGATTGAAGAGATTTTAGCCTGACGATGTTAGACTTGATCAAGACGGAGTGTCGTTTGCACTGTATCGGTCTAAATGTGCACATTTCATACATAAAATTAGCTCGAAATTCAATAAAACAAGTAAAATATGGTTCTAATATTATCTCTACTAATATAAAATTTTATGAAAATGGTATTTCTTTCTTAAAACAAATAAACATACTTTAAAATTGCGTTACAATCGTACCTGTTCTTGCAGGTCTGAAACTAAGACTAATTTACCACTCGGATGCCCTAGCAACTGTCAATCAAATACAGGATAAGTCCTTTTGACCAATAAATCAGTAACGCGCATCATAGCCGTTCACAAGTACGTAAGTTTTAAGCTTACCACTTGGATGCATAGCAACCGTCACTCAAACTGCCGGCGGAGTGACTTCATTTTTTATACAGGGATTGAATGCGAGTGTCACGGCCCTGACTACATTGCATTGCATTTATATACATTTGGTTGCTTACTTTATGGTATTTAGTATGCATGTTATAGCTTTGGCAAAATTAGTTTTCTCTTTAACTAATATCTCACACTGCACATTTTTAATCAACATATCTTAAACTTTGAGAAGCATAACAGCTGTTATTTATGATAGGAATTATCATTATAATGGTATAATTAAATTCAATATCAAGTTTAAAACAAGTTAACAAAACCAACGTAATTATTAATAAGGTAAAAGTAGCAGACTCTACTGTGTAGTATTAGCGCATATAGCCATAAAAGGTGGAAATCTTTTGTAACAAGCTGTTTTTTCAGGAATAGTTGTAGAAACATGTGTACTATCACTGACAAAAAGTCCCCGCAAATCCCCTGTGGGCGCTTTTCAAAATCCAAGATGGCGTCCAAAATGGCCGCCATTTTTATATTTTTTCCCAACCATACTAGCTAGAAACACAAATAAGGTATCCAAACATATGTTTTGAGGTATGAGGAATATTTATAAATCTATATTAAGATGATTCGACCCTTGCAAGTGTCCAAAATCCAAGATGGCATCCAAAATGGCCGCCATTTTCATGTTATTATCATAATTTCCAAACCATACCAGCTAGAAACACAAGTAAGATATGTTTTGAGGTGTGAGGAATCTTTATAAATCCATATTAAGATGATTCAACCCTTGCAAGTATCCAAAATTCAAAATTTGCCGCCTTTCCAAATCCCGGTTTTGGATTTTCAAATCAAAAAGTCAATTTGTGACCAAACCAGTCCATTCTGGGGTGGCAACTTTTCAGACCGGACCATAGAGCAGTTCTTGATGCGGACACTGAAAACATCAGGAGGAATGACACATGGACGGGGCATTATAGACAGCACGTTGACCAAGTGGGTTCGTGCTCTTCCTCGAAGTGCTCCTATCTGTGACGCATTGGAGCAGTTCACTGGAGTTCACACTGGCACATCAGAGCAACACAAAGATCTACGACAAGAGACACCAAGGATCGCAGCATTTTTGAAGAATGGTTAAATGCTCTGCCGAATAAGCCTCCTCCATTCAGTTTTGTCTGTTGCTTGTGTCTTTGCTTCATGTGAGGTCAATCCCAAGTCCCTCTGGATTTGGTCCTGAAGATATGCCCATTTAAAACATCTCCGGCAGAACACATCGTTGATGGAGCTAGTGATGTTGTTGACAGATTTTGTCAAGTAGGGACACTGCAAGCATTGCCCTAAGGCATCGCATTTCAAAAACATCCAGTCTGTGTCGATTGGATTCACGTAACGCCCAGGATTCTGACCCATAGGTGGCAATAGGGAGGATGAGCGACAGGTAGATCCTCACTTTCAGCGATCTGGTGGTGACATGGTTAGACCAGATGGTATTTTTCAATCTACCAAATGCCCAAGCTGCCAACTTGGTGCGACGTTTAATATCCTCTTCTACTGAGGGCACACTACTACCCAGAAAGACGAAGTTATTTACTAAAATGGCATCTGGTTCAGCATGATATTTTGTTGGGTTAATTTTCATTCCCCAGCTGCTGCATGCTTTCTCCAATTCATAGCGGAGATTTGCATGTTCTCAAAGTCCATATCCATGATTGTGGTGTCATCTGCATATCGGATGTCACCCATTTGCACACCTGAGCCTAGAATCGGCAATCTTTCCATTTACCACGACTGAGCATTTGGTTTGCTCATACATTTTTGCAACGAGGTCTACTGATCGCAGACATTTCCAAAGGGCATCCCTCCATCTGTCCATATGGTGTCCAATGCTGCTTTGAAGTCTACAAAATTCCAGTGTATTGGAATGCGTCTCTCTTTAGCCTTTTCAAAGATTTGGCGTACTGTAAACTGCATCTGAGGTGCCTCTGGAACTCCTAAACCCACACTGTTCCTCTCTTAGATGGATATCTACAGTCTGTTGTATTCGGTTAAGAACCATCCTACAGAATACTTTTACCGGGATTGACAGGAGGGTAATATCTATTTTGGACGCCATCTTGGATTTTGGACACTTGCAAGGGTTGAATCATCTTAATGTGGATTTATAAATATTTCTCATACCTCAAAACATATGTTTGGATACCTTATTTGTGTTTCTAGCTAGTATAGTTGGGAAATTATGAAAAAATATGAAAATGGCGGCCATTTTGGACGCCATCTTGGATTTTGAAAAACGCCCAAAGGGGATTTGCGGGGACTTTTTATCAGTGATTCTACACATATTTTTGGACCTATTCCAGAAAAAATCAGTTTGTTACAAAACATATCCAGGTTAAAACTAATACTATTGGCCTATAGTGTCTTGCCCAAAGATACAACACGTTGCCCGGGACGTGACTCGATCCCGCAACTTAAGATGATGAATCTAAAGGCCCGGTCACACTATGACGGACGATAACCAACGAAAGGTGACGAGTGTGAAAATCACAAAATGTTGACGGCAAAGCGACAGCAAAAAGAGGAAAAACAAGATTCGCCGACGAGTGGGAACGACCTTCAGCGACAACACGACGGCAATGGACGAAAGGCTGCGACAGGAAACGGAGACTAGCGACCAAAACCGGACGTTGTCTGGGCGGCGAGTGACGATGTCTCGACGGAGCCCGACAACAAGCAACGAGGTCAGACGGCTGGCAGCGGATTTGCTTGCGGCAAGGAACGGCAGCTGACAGCGGCCGACATCAAAGCCTGTGTGTGTGTGTGTGTGTGCGGGTCGTATAGTGCATTTAAGCGGTCCCACTCTTCACAGCGTTCTGGTTATCCACTCAAAAATATTAATATCAATAATAATCAACAATATTAACCTCAATATCAATAATAACCAAAAATAATTATTAGCATCAATATCAATAATAATCAAAAAAATTAACATCAATATCAATAGTAATCAAAAATATTACACATATCAATAATAATCTAAACTATTAATATCTATATCAATAATAATCTAAAATATTAACATCAATATCAATTATCATAATCAAAGATATTAATATCAATATTAATAATAATAAAAAATATTACACATATCAATAATAATCAAAAAAATTAATATAAATATCAATAATAATCAAATATTAAAATCAATATCATTAAAAATCCAAACTGTTATATCAATTTCAATAATAATCAAAAATATTAACATCAACATATCAATAATGATCAAAAATATTATCATCAATATCAAAAATAATAAAATATCAATATCAATAATAATCAAAATATCAATATCAATAATAATCAAAAATATTAACATCAATATCAATAATAATCAAAAATATTAACATCAATATCAATAACAATAAAAACATTAATATTTTTATTATTATTGATATTTCTTTATATGAAATTCAAAATTGCATCGTGCCGGACAGTCTATTGAAATCGAACTGACGTCAAAAAATGTAAAAAAAATAACACAAAAAGTTTTAAATCGTGTACCATCGTTTAAAAATCGTAACCCATCGCAGACCACCGTTTCAATGCCGCAGGTACTCGCAAACGACCCGCCATCAACAGTCAACATCCGTCACACTCCGGACAAAATTCGCAAGTCACTGCCGCACCAAGATCGTTACAATTTCGTTACTTGCCACAATGTGTCGTCAGGGTTCGAGATGTGAAGTCACTTGCCGTTGTTTTTTCGTCAATGGTCGTTGACAACGACTACCAACGAAATTGTGACGACCTCAAAACGACTAAAGACGGCTTCGCACGGTATAGAGACGTCAAAGAAATGAGGGTTGCGGTCTCCAACGAAATCTGAACGGAATCACAACTACTTATTTTGCCGTCACAAAATTTTCAACATGTTGAAAATTTGCCGACGAACGCGACGAATAATTTCGGCCGTCTGCGGTCGCTAACGGATTCGTCAGCGACAACTAACGGCAACACACGATGAGTGGCGGTAAATTCAAAATTGCAATTCGCAGCTTAAAGGCCCGGTCACACTATAACGAATAGGGGTGAACGGCAAGCGAGGATTTCAATTTTGAATTTCAATTTTTGAATTTACCGTAACTCATCGTGTGTTGCCGTTAGTGTTGTCGCTGAAGGTCGTTCCCACTCGTCAGCGAATCTTGTTTTTCCTCTTTTTGTCGTCGCTTTGCCGTCAACATTTTGTGATTTTCACGTTCGTCACCTTTCGTTGGTTATCGTCCGTCATAGTGTGACCGGGCCTTAACGTCGCTTGCCGTTCACATATTCGTCACAGTGTGACCGGGCCTTTAACTTAACCTGGGCAAGCGTGTTTTTCGCACATCACCAACTTACCTCAGACCGTGAGGCTGAGTGCATGTAACAAAACATTACAGTAGAGTAGCCAAGGGGGAGGTGTTGCATCAGGTTCTTGGAATTGTCAGAGTTCTAGAATTACGCCAGTTCAGGTTTCTGACGCAGCCTGTCAAAAACTTGGAATGGTCGGAATTCTAGAATTGCGACAGCGCCCCCTGTCGTAATTCTGGAATTTCGACAATTCCAAGTTTTTGACAGGCTGCGTCAGAAACCTGGAACTGTCGGAATTTTGACAGGGGGCGCTGTCAAAATCTTGGAATGGTGCCTATTCGTGTCATTTGACACGAAACAGGAATGAAATTACCTCCGTGCTGTTTGTGTAAATGCCCGGTAGAAGGACACTGATTGGCCCATGCTGCCAGACCGTGCTTGTCATTATAATAAATGATGTAGGATAAGTTCTTCTAATTATAAAAAGTACGCAGAGATAGATAGAGATAGATTTTATTTGGCAATTCAAAAAACATTATACGATACATCAGAACAGAATAAATGCATTAAAATACATCACACAACATAATAAAACAACACAATGCCATGGATCGCCCAAGAAAGCCCTAAAAAGGGCTTATTTCCATTGGGGTCCTATTAATAATAAAAACATTAAATACATGAAAAATTATTGCACATTTGATGAAACAACTGCATATGTGATGCGATCAAGCAAAATCAGTCGGAACTCGGAAATTTCAAATTTTCAGTTTTTTATAGGATGGAAAAGAGCATTTACAAAGCTGCTTTTTGCAGTAAACCCCATTGAAATTGAACAACTAGTTCTAAAGATATGAGCAATTAAAGAGGTTCCAAAACAAAAGGAAACAAAACGAAATATTTTGCTTTGTTTGCCTATTTCTCAAAATCAATATTTCCGAGTTCCGACTGATTTTGCTTGATCGCATCACATATGACAAAATTGCATAATTATGATAAAACAGATTCAAGATAAAAAGTGGCTTTTTTAAAACTGCCTTTTTGAACTGTGAATGAGTTGTGGATTGTTTAACATCAATTGGAAGCAAATTCCATTCCTGTACACCAGTAAAAAAAGAAGGTATTACACTTCTCGCCCTTGGCTTTTGGTACCAAAAAATTTGTTGCACTGCCCTGGTAAAGTAATTGTGAGTCTGAGAAAATGAGAATTTAGGTACTCTGGTGCAATATCATTGTTCAACTCTGTCTTCAACTTTCAACATATTCACCTTCTTAAATTGTTCAACACCAATATGGGACCTGGGCTCAAGCTTCAATATGAAGCGAATCAGTTTGTTTTGCGTTACTTGCAGCTTCTTTTTCAGCTTTACAGAAAGTGAAGAAAACCATGAAGAGCAACAATGACATTGTATAAGGGCAGTGCAAAGGGTCTTCCGGGTTTGTTCATTCAAAAAGTGACCTTTCCTATATAAGAAACTTAGTCTACTACACACTTTTTTAATTACTGACTTTGCAATACTTTCACCACTTAGATCTTCATCAAGAGTAATCCCAAGGTACTTGACAGAGTTGGTGGGATTAATAATTTTACCATCACAAGAAACTTCAAATTTGTCCACCCTGCTCAGTCTGATTTTAGAACCAAAAAGAATAGATTCTGTTTTGCCAAGATGTAGTGACAATTTGTTGTCAATCAGCCACTGTCTGCAAGACTCAAGTTCTCTACTTAAGGTATCGGAAATTACTTTAGGGTCTTTATGGGATGTGAATAGCGCACTGTCGTCAGCATATAACAAAAGATTACAGCTAACACTTGATGACATATCGTTAATATAACACAGGAAGAGCAGTGGGCCTAATATACTACCCTGAGGCACGCCACATGATATATTCATGGGTTTGGATTCAACTTGATTTACACTAACAATCTGTTGTCTATCAGATAAGTATGTATGATTTAACAGAGTCAATGTGAATACCCAAAGCCTGCAATTTGTTACAAAGTATATCATGGTCTACTGTATCGAATGCCTTTTGGAGGTCTAGCAGCACCATGCCCGTATATTTACCATCAGCCATCTGTGATCTAATCAAATCGGTGAGGTAAATTAGGCATGTATCAGTAGAATATGAGCCTCTGAAACCAGATTGCAGGTTATAAATCAAATTGTTATCAGACAAGTACATTTCAAGTTGGTTGTACACTGCGTTTTCAAGAATTTTTGAAACAATGGGTAATATGCTTACCGGTCTATAATTGCCTACATCAGATCTACTATTCTTCTTGAATAAAGGCCTTACTCTAGCAAATTTCATATCAGTTGCAACGGTGTTGCTGGAGATTGATAAGTTGACGATGAAAGCAATTTGATCTTTAATTACTGCTGCACCATCTTTTAAGAATTTTGCTGGAATACCACCAAGACCAGTACTTTTGTTAGGCTTCAGCTTGAGTAGCTCTTTGTACACAAAATCAATAGTTACAGGTGATAGTTTAAAACTATTTGGAGAGACATTCTTATTTTTGTAGTAGTTTGTAAACACTTCAGATTCAGTACCAAACTTATTTTTGGCAGGAGGCAATTTGTTAACCAATGTTGACGCTACAGATGTATAAAATTCATTGATATAGTTTGCCACTTTGTTTGAATCAAAACAAGTTTCACCATCAATATCAATAACCACTTTGGTGGCCTCACTTTTAGTTTGGTTACTGTATCCAAGTGTTTTCAACTGTTGCCACAGTTTTTTAGAGTCATGTTTGTGTTCTTCAATTTTACTACTATAGTGCTCTACTTTTGCAGATCTTACATCCCTCTGAATCTTATTTCTCATCCGACAATATTCCTTGTACAGGTCAGTTTTTGTTGTATCTTTTCTGAACTTATACAATAAGTGGTCCCTGTACCTGATATTTTCAAGGATTTCATTGTTTATCCATGGCTCAGTCCTGTTTTTTAATCTAATCTCCTTAATAGGTGCCACAGTGTCAAGAATCTGCAGGAAGATTGTTGTAAAATTACTCCACGCTTGATTAACATCACTACAGTAAACGCTAGACCAATCAGCAGATTACAATGCTGCAAGCAGATTCCCAACACTGTAGTTCCTAAGAGACCTGATTTTGATAACATTATAACTACGACCAATTTGACTTTTCAATACCTTACGTGTACAGAATATTAGAAGGTGATCACTCAAACCAACACACACTGTTCCTGACTGACAAATCTTATTTTCATTATTGTAAATGACATGATCAATAAGGGTACTGCTGGTATCAGTTATACGAGTAGAAGTCTTGATTAATTGTTTGAAGTTGAACAAGTCAAGAATGCTTTTATAGTTCTTAAACAAGCTACAGTTCTGTTCAAAGTAGTTGACATTGATATCACCTAGGATCATGATTTCACAATCAGATCTTATATTTGAGATACTACTTTCAAAGTGACCCCAGAATTCAATGTCCTCATCAGGTGGCCTATAGCATACACCAATGACAATAGGTTTAGACTTTGGTAACAATAAATCAAACCAGATTGGTTCAATACGATTGTCATGTAAGTCTTGTCTGGGGTTAAAAGCAAAGTCATTCCTTATGTACACGCAGACTCCTCCCCCATTACGATCCCTGTCGAGCCGAAGCACAGTATAACCACTGATTGCAATTTCTGCAACCGTCAAGCCACGTCTCGGAGATACCAATTACTGCAGCTCTAGTTTTTTGTGCAATGATATTTATCTCTGGAATCTTTTTAAACAGAGATCTTACATTTAGATGGATCATATGAATGCCCTTACGATGAAACTGATCAAATTGTTTCTGTTGAAACTGGTTAAATTTATTGTAATCTGTCTCAGAACCGGTTGGCTTTTGACTACGTTGAGGGCCTGGGTGTGGATGGACGTCACCACACTTCATTAATGACAGTACCAGTAATGAAGAACCATAGTTCAATCGTGAAGGACCAGATAAATGTGTCTTAATTAACAGTTTTCTTTCTCTATGGTTTTCTGGGAGAAACTTGGACCAGGAATCAGGTGAATTTGATGTTGAAAAGTTTGAAATTGAAGAATGATGGACAACAAGATGTCCACAAAGTTGCATTTCATCATTAGAATATTGCACATTGATTTCCACAGGTAGTAGGCTTATAAGGATGACATAGTAAGCCATAGCTAGCATAATTCCATTGATGGCCATTATAGTATATTGAGGCCATAGATGAACTCCTGGATGGGGCAGCTTTAATTAGCATGAGGCCGCATTGATATGTAAATAGCGTATTGTTATTTAAATTTGTGCCCAGACGTATTGAGGGCGACAGTCATGTAATCCAGACGGAGAATGGCTGCATATGCCGGGCATGTCAATTTGCTGAGTGAAGGCTGATAATCACCTTTCTGTATAGGTAATAAGCTAGTATATTTCGTGTACCAGTTGGTTATAACAAAAATTAGTATCATATTAAATATACTAAATGTATAAACTTTGAAAGTTACATGAATTTGAAGAGCAGAGCTTCGAAATCTAGCTAAGTCAGGTGATGTGAAATTCTGCTGCGTGACCCCTCTGCGTGGTAGAATTATATTCATAAAACATTGAATTTAACAGATATCATGGGCAGCCAACCACGATTTATCAGCATTTAAAATATATGTTAATTAACAAATATAAATGATAAAGAGTACAAATGGCAATTAACTAGTAAACAAGCCTGAAATCTTAAAATGTTGCCACGTGATTTCCCGAACACATGATATCAACATGTGACCACTATTCAGATTTACCGTAAATATTTTGAGTATGCTTGCACATCATGCGCATATACTGTGCATTTCTTTACCTCCGTATAAAATCAATAATTCATGCTGGGAGCCAAGTAACATTGTCTGCTCAGTGCAGATTGGTATTTTATTTTACTTGAGAGCATAATAGAAATACATAAGACGAATTATGGCGCCATGATGTAAGGTCAGGTCGGGTATCAAAGGTTATTATAACTTAAATACTACTTGTATTTCCCACCTTGCCTCTGTCACATATTTCCTTCATATTAATGACAGCAAGTCCTAATTTTGACTTTGCTATAGCAAAATGTCATTTCATATCAAATTAGTAGCCTTTCTTTGAAAAAACATATCACTGGTGCCTGATGGGAATACCCGTCCGCCATTTCATTAAACTGGATCGTTTTCGCCTAGTTTGTGCCCAGATGTATTGGGGGCTCGCTATACTCTCATTGAACAGGCAAAGTTCGCAAAACTAACAACGTTGTTATTTGCCAAACTCAATTAACATGATCCAAGGGGTCGAACATGAATTATTCATAACGAGCTATAACGGATCGATAACTGGCCTCACTTTCTAGCTAGTAAACCAGCTGAATTTTTCATAGATTTTGTGTTGCTAATAGAACAACCGTGAATTTAGTGTCACCCCCTTGTTGAGGCCAGTGTTCAAGTAACAATACAGTACTATGATGATAATAGGTGATTAACCCTAACCCGCCTGAATACTACAAAATACTACTTGATATATGCGCTGTTCGTGCATGCATCCCACGTGGTGTGATGACGCAATCGCCCTAAGTGATATATAGGCACGGTTTCGCTGGCCAGCGAAGCCCAAGACCCGTGGCAAGGTGTCGCCGACCGAGTGCTTGGCATGCGAGGGGTCTCGGGCTCAAATCCCACCCAGAGCAAACAACTTTTTTCCTTCATTTCTCTCTTTATTCTTTCCTTCTTTCCCTTCCCGTCGCCGAAAAGCCCTTAGGGCGTTAAGGGTTAGGTCACCACTATCGAAACTCAGTATAGGCTTCCTTAACCCTAACCCGCCTGAATACTACAAAATACTACTTGATATATGCGCTGTTCGTGCATGCATCCCACGTGGTGTGATGACGCAATCGCCCTAAGTGATATATAGGCACGGTTTCGCTGGCCAGCGAAGCCCAAGACCCGTGGCAAGGTGTCGCCGACCGAGTGCTTGGCATGCGAGGGGTCTCGGGCACGAATCCCACCCAGAGCAAACAACTTCTTTCCTTCTTTTCTCTCTTTATTCTTTCCTTCTTTCCCTTCCCGTCGCCGAAAAGCCCTTAGGGCGTTAGGGTTAGGGTAGCAAGCAAGTCAAGAGTTGAATAAATCAATGACAGTCAATATTCACTGGAGCATGGGCCTAGGGTGTTTTACACTCTCCTGTGTGTAAAGCCCTGCAAGGTTGCAGAATGTCCTACCTTGATAGTTGTTGAAAAATGAGTTGTAAAATATGACAATACGTCTCGTGCATGCATCCCACGTGGTGTGATGACGCAAACGCCCTAAGTGATATATAGGCACGGTTTCGCTGGCCAGCGAAGCCCAAGACCCGTGGCAAGGTGTCGCCGACCGAGTGCTTGGCATGCGAGGGGTCTCGGGCTCAAATCCCACCCAGAGCAAACAACTTCTTTCCTTCTTTTCTCTCTTTATTCTTTCCTTCTTTCCCTTCCTGTCGCCGAAAAGCCCTTAGGGCGTTAGGGTATGCTATAATGTGTTGATTTCGTATTGACTTCGTGTCGACTTCGTATCGACTTATCGACTTTCACCTGATTAGCTTCGATCACAATGAGACCGTTCTGCTTTAACACACATGTGTCATCATCTCCTTTAAAAACTGTGACTAATAATGCAATCAAGATTATTCGACCTAAGATTAGAGGATATAGAGGTGGTCGTCATAAAAAGAAATCTATTAAGACTTGTGTTAAAACCAGAAAATCAAAATACAATGCTCGCCGTGCCCCAAAACCAAACTTCAGTAACCTTGTGTCTATACCACTGGCCAGAGATAGCACCCATAATGCACCTATTAAATTTGCAGCTTGGAATGCACGTTCTTGCAAGAAAAAAACTGCTTCCTTATGTGACTTTATTATCCAAAATCATTTGGATGTCTTCGCCATTACAGAATCATGGCTTACTGGTAGTGATCGCGACAATCGTGCTATTGCTGACATTCAAAACACTCTTCCCCATTTTTCCCTTTATAGCAAACCTCGCCTGAAAGGCAAAGCCGGAGGAGTTGCTTTGTTGGTTCGTAAAGGATTGGAAGTCAAAAATAACAACACTCTTGACTTCACAAACTTTGAACATATGGATGTGCAGATTACATCACCTTCTAATTCGTTCAGATTAGTTGTTGTCTATAGACCGCCTGCCAATACCAAGAATAGCTTTAAAAGTTCTGTTTTTCTTGACGAATTTTCATCGCTCCTTGAAACATTGACTGCGACGTCATCAAAAGTTCTTCTAGCCGGGGACTTTAATGTCCATGTTGACACCCCAGAAGAACGCGAAGCTGCTGCCTTCATTAACATCATGGACTCTCACAACCTCGTCCAACACGTCAGCGGCCCCACCCACAAGCGCAAGCATACTCTGGATCTTCTCATCTCTCACAAAGATGATGACCTTGTGTCTGCAGTATCAATTCATAATGATCTCCCATCTGATCACTCTGCATGGGAAAAAGTAAACAAGGAACAAGGGCACACGGCACAAGGGAACAGCCTATGGATACGAGGCCTAAATCTCCTGCCAGTGGAGCTGATGGAGTGTTTTAGGCATGATATAAATTGAAACCTTACGCAAATAAAACCTATTCCTGCTATTCCTTCCTACCGATTCCTAAAATTTGACAGATGTTCTGAAATTTTGAAAATTGGTCAAATATTGGGAACAATTTCTAAATAGGCCTACTACTATTAAAATACGTAACATAAAAATGGATCCTACTACTACTAATTAGGCCTCATTACAATATTTACTGTCAAATATTAGGGATTTTGAAAATTCCAGAATTCTGATAATATATATTATCTTTGTTAACATAAGCTAATTAGGAATTGTAAAAATTCCAGAAATCTGACAATATTCTCTCTGTCAAATATTAGGAATTTTAAAAATTCTGGAATTGTGACAATATTCTGACTGTCAATTATTTGGAATTCAACATTTTTTGGAATTGGGACAATATTCTCACTGTCAAATATTAGGAATTTAAAAACAAATCCAGAATTCTGACAATATTCTGACTGTCTATTATTTGGAATTCAACATTTTTTGGAATTGGGACAATATTCTCACTGTCAAATATTAGGAATTTAAAAAAATTCCAGAATTCTGACAATATTCTCTCACTGTCAAAAATTAGGGATTGAAAATTGAGAACACTGAAATAAATTATATAGAATATCTAAATATATAAATAAGTTTTATTTATTTATTTATTTATTTAATTATTGTTTTTTTATTTATTTATTTATTAACTTACTATTTTCTCTATTCATTTTATCACTTTTTAAGTAGTAAAAGTTGTAAAATTCCTGAAATTTGACAGATAATTCTGCAACAAAGTAGAAACATCAAGTCATTTATGTCGTTAATTATGTTATCATTTATCGTGACAACTCACAATTATGTCGTCAATTATGTCATCATTTATCGTGACAACTCGCAATTATGTTGACAATTATGTCGTCATTTATCGCATCAACTCATCAACTCGAAATGATCATGTAAATTATCATGACAAGTGGATATTATGTCGTCAATTATGTCATCATTTATCGTGACAACTCGCAATTATGTTGACAATTATGTCGTCACTTATCGCATCAACTCGAAATTGTTGCAAATTATCATGACAAGTGGATATTATGTCGTCAATTATGTCATCATTTATCGTGACATCTCGCAATTATGTCGTCAATTATGTCGGCATTTATCGCATCTACTTATCAACTCGAAATTATCATGTAAATTATCATGACAAGCGGATATTATGTCGTCAATTATGTCATCATTTATCGTGACAACTCGCAATTATGTCGTCAATCATGTAGTCATTTATCGCATCAACTCATCAAGTCGAAATTATCATGTAAATTATCATGACAAGTGGATATTATCTCGTCAATTATGTCATCATTTATCGTGACAACTCGCAATTATGTCGTCATTTATCGCATCAACTTATCAACTCGAAATTATCATGTAAATTATCATGACAAGTGGATATTATGTCGTCAATTATGTCATCATTTATCGTGACAACTCGCAATTATGTCGTCAATTATGTCGTCATTTATCGCATCAACACATCAAGTCGAAATTATCATGTAAATTATGACAAGTGGATATTATGTCGTCAATTATGTCATCATTTATCGTGACAACTCGCAATTATGTCGTCAATTATGTCGTCATTTATCGCATCAACTCATCAAGTCAAAATAATCATGTAAATTATCTTCTGCTTCTGCTTCTGCTCTATACTGTGCAAACACCGCCGGTACTTGGTGGTTATCACGCACACATGTCGCGTGATACGACGGCCTATATCTTGAAATGAGCTCTTTTACATAGTTCGTTAATGTCCATTTCATCCAGTTTACTTTTAAAAATTCTGACTTCTGGAGCATCGTGTGTCTCTGCCGGCAGGAGATTCCATTCCCTTGTAGTGCGGGGGTAAAGCGAGTATTGGTAACAGTTCTTGTTAAAAGCCGGAATGTCTAAAAGATGTGGTCCATGAGAATTTCTGGTTTTGCGATTGGTTGTATTGCTTAATGGCTTAACATTTGATGGCGCCAAGTTGTGAACTTCCTTGTAAATTGTAGTTAAACGGAGTTTGGTGCGTCGGTTTTCTAGCGTTTCCCATTGGAGATTAGTCAGCATTTTTGTGACACTTGATTTCCTGGAGTGATCATTTTGAACGAAGCGTGCAGCACGACGTTGGATTTTCTCTAAAGTAGCCTTATTGGAGTTCTGATAGGGATCCCAGATAGCGCTACAATACTCTAATTTCGGACGCACGAGAGCCTTGTAGGCCATTTCTTTGACTGTCTTGTTACATGAGTACAGATTTCTTCTCAAAAGTCCGAGCATTTTATTTCCTTTGTTAGATGTCTGTTTTATGTGGTGGGCCCAATTGAGGTCGCAGTTGATTTCGACCCCTAAGTATTTCTGCTGTTTAACATTCTGGAGAGCAACTCCATTCATTGTATAATCATGATGAACTGGTTTAGTCTTGTGAGTGACGTGCATGGAGTAGCATTTGCTTGAGTTAAATGACATTTGCCATGATTTTTCCCATTTGCAAAGATAATCAATGTCCTTTTGGAGATGAAGACTGTCCTGAGCACTCTTTATCTCTCTGTATATAATGCAGTCATCTGCAAAAAGTCTCACTTTACATGACACAGCAGCCGGGAGATCGTTTATATAAAGCAAGAAAAGCAAGGGTCCCAACACAGTCCCTTGCGGGACTCCTGAGGTAACTGGTGCTTCTGGAGACGATTCACCTTCAATCTGAACTCTTTGATGCCTGGTTGTCAGGAAGTTGTTAATCCACATCAAGAGGCTGTTGTTGATGCCGGTGTGCTCCAATTTGCGCAGCAATCTTTGGTGGGGGACGGTGTCGAAAGCCTTGCTAAAGTCAAGTATAATCAGATCGGCTTGGCTCTTTCTGTCCAGGATTTGAGTAAGGTCGTCGACTAAGCCTGCAAGTTGAGAATCGCAGGATCTTCCCTGATGAAAGCCATGCTGGTGATTTGTGAGAACTTTGTATTTGTCTATGTGATCCATGATGTGACGGTGTATAATATGCTCGAGGATTTTACATGGGATTGAAGTCAGTGAGACTGGTCTGTAGTTGGCTGGGTTGGTACGATCGCCTTTTTTGTAGATGGGTATGATGTTAGCGCGCAGCCATTGGTCAGGTAGTTCACCGATGTCAACTGATTTTTGGAAGATCTTTTGGAAAACTGGGGCAAGACTAGAAGCGCAGCTTTTGATGACTCTGGCAGAGATGTCGTCTGGTCCGGATGCTTTCTTGGGTTGTATTTCAGACAAAAGTTACTCAACTCCCTTTGTGTCAATTACAAGCTTGGGGATTTCAGGGATCTTAGCGGAAGTAATTTGCGGGATATTCGCAGTGTCCTCCTCGGTAAAAACAGAACAAAATTGCTGGTTTAATGCCTGCGCCTTGTCAGCAGCTAAAGATACATAGCGACCCAATGACGAGAGTGCAGAAATGCCGAAAACCTCTTGTTTGGTGGATTTGATGTAGTTCCAAAAGGCTTTGTGTTGTCACTCTTCAGGCTCTCACCTATCACCTCCTTGATATACCTTTGATGAGATTTTCTAATCTCTCTGTCAATGGTGCGACGGGCTTTTTTGAATTTTGACCAATCGGCGGGAGATTTGGTTTTCCTTGCTTTGTTATAGAGTTTCTGTTTATGACGAATGGAGCGCCTGGTAGCTTGGTTCACCCAAGGTAGATTAAATCTGGTAGAGTTCATCCTGGAAGGAATGAACTCGTCAATGGCAGATTGCAAAACTTGATGAAATTCAGACCACAATGAATTGGTGCTAATTGTAGACACATATTATACATACTGTAAGCTTCTGGTTAAAACTCAAGATTTTATTGTCAATTGCACAAAAGTTGGCTTTCTTGTACAAGAAAATTTTTCTCTTTGGGGGCTTGAGTGCTTTGGCTTCAAATTTGGTGTTGACTATTACCATGTCGTGATCACTAATTCCCGCAGTAACGTCGTAATTAGCAACAAAAGACGGGTTTGAGACAAAACACAAGTCTAAAATACTGTCTCCCCTGGTAGGCTTGTTAACTATCTGAGTCAAGTTATAGTCGTCTGCAATTTCCAGCATGCACTTGCTAAATGCCGGATATCTACCTCCTGCACGGAAAATGTTTTTTCCCCAGTCAACATCCGGCAAATTGAAGTCGCCAAGGAGCCACACCGATGCAGCTGGCGGGATCTTTGCAAGAGAAACATCAAGTTGTTTCATATATTCAACGCCGGATGATGCTTGAGAACGGTAAAAAGATCCAATATACACTGGTTTAAGATCCTTCACATGAATACTGACCCAAATTAGCTCACAATCAGAATCAAGGGCTTTTTCTTCGGACACAATGAACTTGTTGGAGGCGGCAATAAAAACGCCGCCGTGCGAATCAGTTTTACGGTCTTTTCTGAAGACATGAAAGTTTGGCGGGAAAATTTCGCCGGACGCGACATCTTGATTTAACCATGATTCTGTCCCGACGATGACGTCTGGCCTTTCGTCATCAATAAGAGTGTGAAGATTAGCCACTTTCCCTTTAACACTCTGACAATTGAGATTAAGGATCTTGAAATGTTCGTGTCTTTGAATACGACCCGGACGAGGATTTTTTTATGTGGATTTTTAGCACCACCAAAGTTTGTATTCCCCTCCTTGCGACTAGGGGTTGAGGCACCAATGGGGGTACCAATGAGGCAGAGAGATTACTCAGAGGCTCAAAACTATTTGATAAATCGGCGATTTTAAACTACACCAAAATTACAGTCAAAGTATATAATATAAAATAAGTGTTACGATGATTCACGATGGACTAAATAATTATATATAAACGTAGCTTCACTGCACAGAAAATACGATAAAAGCGATGTTTTAAAAATGGCGACCGTTCCCGCTAAAAACACCTGTGTGGCGCGAAAACATCAAAATTGAAAACCTAGAGTTCCTATCAAAATTCAGTTAAAAGTGCTAAACAGCACGGGTACACTAGCAGAGTAGATTCTAAAAACATCGAAAATTGAAGAAATTAAATCAAAGGTCCATATAAAAGTCAAGTAAAAAACAGGAGTAATTCCTGTATGCAATCGCGATGAATCCAATCTAACGCATTGAGTTGTATAGCGTGGCGCTGAATAGCATTGGATTTGTGTGTATTCGCGAGAGCTCGAGAGAGGCACGTCCGTTCACGACGACGACCCTTTGCGTGAATCATGACAAGTGGATATTATGTCGTCAATTATGTCATCATTTATCGTGACAACTCGCAATTATGTCGTCAATTATGTCGTCATTTATCGCATCAACTCATCAACTCGAAATTATCAAGTAAATTAACATGACAAGTGGATATTATGTCGTCAATTATGTCATCATTTATCGTGACAACTCGCAATTATGTCGTCAATTATGTCGTCATTTATCGCATCAACTCATCAACTCGAAATTATCATGTAAATTATCATGACAAGTGGATATTATGTCGTCAATTATGTCGTCATTTATCGTGACAAGTGGATATTATGTCGTCAATTATATCATCATTTATGTCATCATCATGTCATCATGACAACATGTCATGTCCCTTCAGTGCTTCCGTAGATTTCAGTCATTTAAAGGGTATTCTGCATGGCAACTTTTAAGTATCAGAAGAGCTCAGAAGCATGTAAAGAACCCTTTTCTTTAGGTGATCCAAGTATTTTACATGTTCAGCCCCTTCCACACTGTACATAGGCCTAATAATTATTAGCTGTAGGTGGCAGCAAGTGGTTCACTTTTATGTGGTTCTCAATTCTCATACCACTGTTTTTCCGGTTTTAATAAAAATGTTCAGTACGGCATGACCATGATGAATGAGGGACACATGATTGCTGAGAAGGTCCGCCTAACCCTAACTCTAACCCCAGCAACCCCTGACCTTAATTAGCATACCGTGATCTGACATCTACCTACGCCTAGCCTCCCTCCTCTCCCATTCTACCTTCCTGTCAACCCTTTTTATAGGCCTACATGCAGTTACTAACCAGGCTGCCCCTTGGGTTTGCTGCAACCCGACTAGCTAGTCAGAGCGCCTCTAACATTTTATGCAACAATCGCCTTAAAATCGGTGTTTTTTTCCCCACCAGAATATCCCTTTAAACGTTGATTAAGAAAATAGCATGAACCCGACGTTATAAAATAATTCCAACTTTTTGACAGCTGTCCACACCACTCCTTGCCATACATAAATTCTCCCAGTCACATTTCCCCGATATGAAATTTAAAATTCTAATTTTACTCCTTTTAAAGTTTGGCAGAGGCGGGGTTCGAACTCACGGAGCACCACGGCGCTTTGGATAAGCTCTATGAGCCTAGCGCCTTAGACCACTCGGCCACTTGTCTTGATGGAATCCATTTGAAACTTATTTGAAGATATAATCGCAACTTCAATATAGGCCTACCACGTGACAAACAAAAGCAGAAAACGTACCATATTTTGGAATTTTATTTGCCTAAAAACATTAATGTGTATTAATAGCGCTCTATATGGACAATACATTATATCGATTTTGACATGTTTTTGCACGGTGTCAGTACATTTCCATGGTCAGTAAAATACTATAGAGGAACCTACCATTTTTCTTGTATACACGTTCGATGTTTTTATCAATTACATAAAAAATCCATTTTAGACCCCAAATGTTTTTTCAGGAAATAAAAGATTAGATTACCATAAAAACGAAACAGTAATCTTGTGCCGGGTCTAATGTTATTTATACATAGAATTTACAACGTTTTTTTCTATCCTTATTCTTGCTCAATTAAAAAAAATATTTTGGCATATATAAAATTGAAATAAAATTCTCTGCCTCATAAACGACATCAAATGTGCCACAATTGGGTATCATGAATCGTTATATATGATGTGCAGTTAATATTCATATTTTCTTTTATACAGAGGATGCTTCAGTTTTGACAGGAAAAATATTTTCTTGAAAACCCTCTCACTCGGTTATTTCAAAACGGTAACCACGCTTCCCTAGAATGTGCAATAATTTAGCATTAAAATTTTTCTTATTCTAACAGCAAGCGTTTCTAGAATGCAGTATGGCGAAATGTGGTGTAACAGCTGTCGGAATTCCAGAATTCTGACACCCGTCTGAATTCTAGAATCCTGACAGTTCCAAAGATCTGACACACCAGGAGGGAAGGGGGAAGCTTCCCCCTGTAACCTCTTGTCATCCCCATGTGTCATGCTGACCGCGATATAATACACATTTTATCCCTCGAAGTAAACTTTATAAATATTTAGAATGTAATTTGGTGTGTCTGATGTGCTCTTAGGTCAAACGAAAAATACTGTGCAAATGTGGGTGACCGAGCTCTTAACAGCTTTTGTTGTTCAAAAATAACCCTTAAGGGGGGCACTACACCCATTGATTTTTTTTGCATTTTTTGCATTTTGTGAAGAAATTACAAAAAAAAAATGGACAAAGTGGTATGCAAAATGAATGGGCAAATATTCTCGTTTTATTGGTGGCATCGGTATCAACGTAGCTTACATGCTTTTAAAAGTAGAAGCCAAAAGGTGGTACATCACTGATGATTTAAATTCACTTCATTTTGGAAAGCTTACTATCAACGGATTTCGTTAACATTTTGGATATGTGTTGCTAACACGTTAGGGAAATAAAGTTGATATGTAAAATGGGAATAAGTGGTTCCTGATTTCTTTTATGACTTCATGAACTTGGTGCTCCACAACTATCAAAAAGGAACTGGTTAAAATGCTTCTATTTTCAATGTTGAGCTATATTTTGTATTTTTAACTTGCGACATTATTTCACTGAAACTTAATTAAGCCACAGGTAACAGGTTACCACATCCATACTACAGCAATGTTGAAAAAAATTGTATTTCTTGTCACCTATACCACCATATTGGGTAGTTTTCCGTAAGCTTAACGTTTCTGATTTTGGTAACTATTTTATATTTATTTGTGAAATCCATCGCAACTAGGCATTCTAAATTGTACTCACCATTTACATCCCAAGGTATATTAGTATATCCACCTTGCACTTCTCGATATATATCCAGTTAAAGACAGAATATCAAAACTAGTGGCAAATGGTGGTCATAGACCACAAACCTAGCTGGGGCATGTTGGTGTTGTGGAGGTATCTGATCCCTACAAAATGTTCCAAAAATGCTCCCCTGGTCATGGGGTTTGTTTTCACCGAGTTTGAGTCCCGTACTCCTAACAGATGTCCAAAAAATTCAATTCTAAGATTTGACCCCACATTAACTTTGACCTGACCTATGCATGATGTTCCATAATGTTCCCCTGGTCTTGAGGTTTGTTGTCACCATGTTTGAGCCCTGTACCTCTTACAGATATCCAGAAAATGAAATTCTACGATTTGACCCCAGATGACTTTGACATGACCCTTGCACAGTGTTCCAAAATGTTCCCCAGGTCAGTAAGTTTGTTGTTGTGGAGTTTGAGCCCCGTACCTAACAGATGTCCAGAAAATGCATTTAGAAAATTTGACCTCTACATGACCTTTGACCTGACCCCTGCAAAATGTTCCAAAAATGCTCCCCTGGTCATGGGGTTTGTTTTCACCGAGTTTGAGTCCTGTACTCCTAACAGATGTCCAAAAAATTCAATTCTAAGATTTGACCCCAGATGACCTTTGACCTGACCTATGCATGATGTTCCATAATGTTCCCCTGGTCTTGAGATTTGTTGTCACTGAGTTTGAGCCCAATACCCCTTGCAGATATCCAGAAAATGAAGTTATAAAGATTTGACTCCAGATAACCTTTGACCTGACCCCTGCAAAGTGTTCCAACATGTTCCCCTGATCATTAAGTTTGTTTTCACCAAGTTTGAGCCCCGTACCCCTTACAGATGTCCAGGAAATGCGTTTCTAAAATTTGACCTCTGCATGACCTTTGACCTAACCCCCGCAAAATGTTCCCCTGGTCATGAGATTTATTGTATCGAGTTTGAGCCCCATACTCCTTACAGATGTCCAGATAATGCAATTGTAAGATTTTACCCCTTAATGACCTTTTGACCCCAATTCTGTGTGCAAGGTATGGGCACTGGGTAAAGCCGTTGCACATGTGTAAGTGACGTCATTGTGCTATGTAATATGTGGCAGAAGAAGCATTTTGGAAGTATTTGGTTAAATACCGGAAATGCCCCCTTAATGACTTTTGACCCCAATTCTGTTTGCACCCTATGGGCACTGGATATAGCCGGTACATATATGCAAGTTACGTAATTGTAGGGTGTAACATGTAGGAGGAGAAACATTTTGAAATTTGTTGACAGAAGAAAGAAAGAAGAATCGGATAGCATTACAGTACCTAGCTGGGGGGTGTAAACCCCCCAGCTAGGTAATTATTCCTCATTATGATATCACAAACTATAACCTGACATACGGTGACCTAATAGCCTTTTCTTCTCCTAACAACACATTATAATATTATTGACTAATGACCATACATCCATTGTGTAAGTGTTTATATATTTTGCATGCACCACTAGATTTTCTATAGAGAGTATAACAAAGGATTTAATGTATTCTATTCATGTACCCTACTTGAACATGCTGAATAGAATAAATCATGGTTTGTTATGAAACACGCATCTGAGTAACTAGGATACAGTAAACAAAATATATATAGGGCTAAAAATGACTTACTACAATTGTTTAAAAGCACTTTTTTTCTTCTTTTTTTCATATTTTTTTTATTTCACATGATCCGTGCATATATCGCCTAGCTATAAATGAAAAAATATTTATTTAGACCAATCAAACCAATATATGGGTGTAGTACGCCCTTAAAGGGCATATCTATTGCAAAACAAGTATAACTCCATTCGTAGAGAATAATTATTACCTTACAAGTTGTTGCAATTTTGTTATTCGTATTTCTCCTGAAAAAAGAGAAAACGTGTTGGTAAAATACGGACTCGTACTTAAGTAAATGAAGAGGACATTATAGGGGAGAGTGGGGTAATCCCGAACACCTTTTCATTTAAGCCTATTACTACACATTAAAACAACGTAAGATATAATAAACCATACCAATATCAAGAGTGGGTAATACTTTAATTATAAGCACGTTCTTATTAACTAAACCTTAATTAATTACTTAGAAGATATGATTAAAGAAACAAAATGGCGTCGTTCGGGATTACTCCTCGATCTGGGGGTAATCCCGAACAGTACTGGAAAACTCATTGAAGAATCAATTTGGAGTGATAAAAAGAATTGAATTTTTGATTATAACTTTTAATTTATTTCCAGCTCATGATATATAGCTCTGTAGATCAATGCAGATTAAAAAAACCATCACACTCATGACGGCCGTTCGCGATTACCCCGCACACGGTATCATTACTGTTTTCTATAGCCGTTCGGGATTACCCCACACGATATGGTCACGTCATATCTTTAACCAATCGTCCTAATGTCTTATTAATTGTACAATCCTCCCCTCTTCATCACTACAATATTTCCTACGCATCCGAAAACCGGTGATCAAAAGTCAAAAGTGTCTAATTTCGTTTTTAATATTTTGTGAGAAGACCCCCCAACCTCTTGACCCAAATGTGCATTCTTTGATGTATCTTTGTAGTAGCTTTTGTTACAGAGTAGTGTGAGAGCGTTACCTTTCTCAGGTTAGCTACAACAGCACCGTTCGGGATTACCCCGCGTTCGGGATTGCCGATTTTTTTTTTTTCTGATAACAAAAACAGTATACGTTCTGTGCATTGATAGTGTTAACAGTCCATTCTCTCACTTCATTTCATGACATCACAGTTTTGTCTAGGTCAAATCTGTCTCGTTCGAAATAACTCACCGCTTACAGTTGTTTTTTGCGGAATAACGACATATTTTCTCAAAAAATGAGTCATTTTCATTGTCCTCATATTACAGTATTAGCTTGCCAATTATGATATGATGTTGTCCGAGCAATATATATGCCCTTTAAATGCAGTGGGCCGCATCCCACTTTGATTTAATACAAGAAACAGTCCCAAAATGAAATTAAATTTCTGTAGCTATGCCTGGTATACGTAAAACGGGTGGCGCAAAAAATTTATATGTACCCTAGGGGTGGTGAATGATAGAAGGGAGGGCAAAGATTTTTTGGAAAGCCAAAGGGGAGGGGGATTTTGGCAGGCCAATAGTGGGGGACCAAATTTTTTTGGCAGACCAAAAGAGGGGCAAGCGATTTTTGCCGATGCCGTTTCGACATTACACCTAAAAAAGGTGTGGGGAAAATGTTAGATATTAGAGAGATTGCGAAATTTACGTGAAACGTGACACGGGAACTACCAATCGTGGAATTACCGTAAGGCGATTACGTTGCGGTTGGTAGCAAAAAATGACGTTCCAAAATGACAAAAAAACGCATTATAAAATGCAGAAAAATGTTATGTTTACCATGTTATGAAACGAATCAAAGTATCCTAATAGAACAAGTAGAGTCCGACATGTAATAAAATCCATTTTGGGGGTTAAAATTTGATCTCGTATAGACAAGAAGAAGTGAACAAATTTCGATTTTTGTCGACGCGAATTCGAACGGGCAGATTGCCTATTCATTTGTGTGTGGAAAATGCCGTCCAAAAATCAGCTTGCGAAGAGGCGTTTTAGGCAAGATTGTGTCGTGTTACGGCATAAATGCGGTAGAATTGTCTGTTTGGGACGGGGAACAGAAGTTCGCGCAACGCTATTTTTCGCCTTGCTTTTTCGTTGTGCATTAAACAGCTGTCAAAGTGTTTTGTTTATGGATACTATTCAGCAAACTCCAAAATGTTTTTAAAACATGATAATGCATGTATTTTTGGTTTTAGTTAAAACGTTTTGATAACATATCGATGTATGTTTATATAAAAATCATGAAAACTCGTGTTATACTGAAAAAATAATATAACAACATTTTAAGCCAAAATTCGAAATACTATAGTAAAATATCATTTGGCAAAATTTATTTAAGTGTCTATTGTATTAGAACGTTTATCAGCAAGTTTAGAACAAATGGTTTTTTGAATGTTATTAAAACTTTTAATGCCCTTGTCCCTCACATAACCTTTAACCCGACATTTAACATTTTCTGTAATATATTTGTATTTGCTGGGTAGTAATCGAACTAGGCATATTAGATTATCTATTTTCATTTTGCTTTAGAAAGTAAACAGGGTATTATTTATATGATAATGGAGTTTATTCGAATAATATACACCAAGATTTCCCAGGCATCCAACACCAAACATACTGCAGTTACTGTCCGTTTTCCTATACACAATACACAGTGCTCTTTCCCATTGACGCGTGACCCTACAAATAGCCCTACGTTAACAGTATGGGGATATGACTAGTTAACGTCGCTGTGTGAAAATAACCGGCCAATATAAAAAGTACTCTTCTAAAGTTCTAGAAAATATAGTTTTTAACATGTCCTAAATTTTTAGCTAATTTAGATGTTTGGAAATATTCGTACTTTGGTGTTTTAGTTAAATGTTATAGGTAATAGTACATTGCCTAGTTAACGTCGCTGTGTGAAAAATAACCGGCCAATATTAAAAGTACTCTTCTAAAATTCTAGACAATATAGTTTTGTAACATGTCCTAAATTTTTAGCTAATTTAGGTGTTTGGAGAGGGTCGTACTTTTGTGTTTTAGGAAGGACATGTAAACGACAGATAACACCAAAAATATGAAGAAATTATTTCCAAACCGTGTTAAGTCAAAAATCATTATGTTGCTCATTTTCAAGAATGCTGGTTTACAAAAAGCACGCCATTGTCTGATTTCGTGAACAAAGCCACACATAACATTGTTTCCTTTCGTTTCCTTTATAATCGGTTACCCAACTGAAGCTATGAATACCATGATATCGCACATGAAAACAGTCACTTGTGCACAACCAGAGAAGATCCGATTTAATCAGTTGAGCTGTTTCAATGAGTGTTATCTTGGTTTAATAGCTTTTAATGGGGTTAAGTCCTGCAAAGGTCGAGATGAATTCTACTGTAGACATGACTGCATCATGACTCTGTTTAGATTAGTTAGACAAATAGCATACACGTGTGAACGTAGGCCTATACCCATTTTCCAATAGCCCGAAAAAAACTCAAATATCGATAATCTGGACTGAATGCTTAGAGCATTATAGATACAGCCAGTCGTATTTGCATATCAATACCGAGGAAAGTAGTTCGATGAAAGAAGATAATCTTCTTTGGTTCGATGCACCCAAGGTGAATCAATGGGTGCTTCCTATTACCAGGGCAGCGACACTACCTAATTTGCATATCCAAATGACCCGTCTCCTCCGCAGCCAATTTGGTTCCGCTCCATCGAAATCAAGCTGGTCACGGAGGAGACTACCCTGTGCACCAATAAAATTGGCACAGCAATTTGTCTCAAATATGAATGAATTTTAAGAAACATACGGGGTATGATGAACATTGACCTGACGCCATGATAGTAGGATCTATTAGTCGTTTTATATACAATGTACATACCGTATTGTCATAATACCAATATTTGTCATTATATATAATGAGTAATATTTAGCAACGTAAATGTGCAGTTCATATGCACAAACGAATACTGATCTTTATGATATTCAGGTTTTTGTACATCACATATAACATGTCACATAGGAGGTCATACGTGTTGACCTTCATCTATTGTATTTGTTCATTTGTGTATGGAGAGGATTAGCGCCATTAAACGCCATTAAAACTCCATCAGTATTAGGGCGTAGTTCAGTGAACTCATCGGATTGCTATTCCAAGTACTTTGATAATACAGATAATATGTATTAATGGGTCGAGGCGATTGCATTGAAAACCTAATAAATTATTCATAACAGTTACGTAATCAATCGATAGTGCGGACACTTTTCATTTGCAAACCACCAAAATTCGTGATCTTTTAGCGTTGGAAAAGAAACCACGTGAATAGAGTGCCCTCTCAAGAATATCAACTCTCTGCTATTACCTTTAGATGATTTGTCTCAGCATAGCGCCATCATGATTGCAATCGCGTTTACACGTAGTCTTGGTTCAGACTCTATGCGGCTATCACGAACATACTAGGAACGACGATCGTTAGGACCGACACAAACTGGCTGTGTAGGAGGCTAGTATGGATGTGAACGGGACTATGACGTTCTACCGCAAAATGCAGAAATCCGTAACCCGTATGGCGTTTGCAGTGAACGCCTCTCCGCAATCTCTCTATTGTTAAAATATGCTCTCGCATCACACATGTAGTTAGGTCAAAAACCTCAATTTGGTGATTACTCTCTGGCTAGTAAGGTTTGACGATTGATTCGACTTCTATGGACCACTTAGAAAAAAATAGCCCCATGTCCCTCGCGAAAATCGCGGCATTTTTTGCTAGAGGCCAAAATCCAAAATGGCCGCCGCCACCATTTTGAAAATTTAAGTTTTGAACCAGAGCACCTATAATCATGCACAAAGACACTTTTTCGGATATGTCGAGTACAAGGATTCCGATTCTGACATTAGTTTGACATTACGGTATCATTTTCACCCAGAAATCCAAGATGGATGGCACCATCTTGACAAATTTAGTTTTGAACCAGAGGACCTAAAATCGTGTACAAAGACACTGTTTTGCATAGGTCGACCACAAGGATGTCGAATCTGACATTACTTTGACATTACGACCTCATTTTTACCCAGAAATCCAAGATGGCGGCTGCCGGCGCCATCTTAAAAAAATAAGTTTTGAACCAGCATGACCAGAGTGGGGTTTAGATGCCTTATCTGGGGTTTATGTTTATGTTAATAACATCAAATTAATGTCAGATTCGGATTTTTTGGGGTCGACTTACCGGAAAAAGTGTCTTTGTACACGATTTTAGGTACTCTGGTTCAAAACTTATTTTTTTCAAGATGGCGCCGGCGGCCACCGTCTTGGATTTCTGGATAAAAATGAGGTCGTAATGTCAAAGTAATGTCAAATTTGAAATCCTTGTGGTCGACTTATCCAAAAAAGTGTCTTTGTACACGATTTTAGGTCCTTTGGTTAAAAACTAAATTTTTCAAGATGGTGCCGGCCACCATCTTGGATTTCTGGGTGAAAACGATGCCAAATTGAGGTTTTTGACCAAACTAATGATAAGATAATAAGTTTTAATTTGGGGTTCTCAAAAAGTGTTTTGGGCATGTCAAAACAGGGCGATTTTGCCAGGCCATTGGGAGAATTCACTACTACAGTGGTACACAAAATCATTGCACAAACCCTTAGATGATTATTTTACGTAGATTGTAGTGGCAACTGTAAATAGTCTTAAATCTTTTACGCAATCATTTCTTTCATTTCGATATAGTCCCGGGGGAACACTCAACTTTAGAAGTGACGGGTATTTGCCTACCGCGGCGTCGTGAATTAGGGTCCTATCGGGTACAAAACGTTGTTTTAAAAAAGGGGAGTCATTAAGTTCAAACAAAATAAAAAACGGGGTCATTGGGTAGAGATTTCAAAAAAGGGGTCATCGGGTAGAAAATTTGGAAAGAAATGGAGCAAAATTCTATTTCTTATTCTAAATTTTCCAAATTTCCAATACAAATTTACTAAAATAAGAGAATTTGAAAGTTTCCACATTATTTTGTGGCATTTTGATGACTTTAAAAAAGGGGTCAACGGGTATAGTCGACTTCAAAAGAGGGAGCCTTTTAACAGGCACATACCGTCACTTCTAAATTTGAGTCCCCCCCCCCCCCGGAATAAATTTAAGAAAATCAAATAATGCGATAAAAGCAATATCTCATATAGGAAATAACGTAATGAACTCATTCCTGTCTGGCATTAATCGCAGCAAGTTCATCAGGATCGGTGATAGTACTAGTAACGATATTCAATGGCTCGTGCGGATATCGACCAGTTTTAGCAATGAGTTCCTGAATAGTCTCTAGCATTGGTTTGATACCTATTTGGGCGTTCCCGTCACATAAGGCGCCTTGACCAAACACGTACCATTTATCTATCTTTTGAAGTGAGCACATGACAATCGCTTGCCTATGACCAGCCTCGTTTGTTTTATCCTCACAGAGCATGACGAGAGGATTGCTCGCATCGTAAAATTTCATACTTGGATTTCGGAAATGAGAAATAGTTCGCGAACTGTAGGAGCTTAAGGTGAAGAAAATATGCGTAATATTTGAAGGGATGCGGCTTAATTCCACATCGATGATCTGATGTCCTTCTCGTTCAAACAGATCTACTCGGTCACCGGAGTGCCGCAAAGCGCCGTCGAATGCAGTTTTATCAACAAACCTTACTTTGTCATCCCATCTTTGTCCTTCAAAAGCCCACGCGCACGCATCAAGATAATCCTTCCCACTTGACGGAAATCCCCAGTAGAGATCAAAAACGACTTTGTCAAGGTTTGAAGGTACCGCGTAAAGCAAGACCATGCCGTGAATAGTGGAATTAGGCGTCACGCCGCACCTGGAGAGAGTGTTTTCCACAATGTGAATTTCGTCCAAATCCTGAAAAGAAAGTTTCAGTTTGAAATATTTTCGAGCATAAAATAAAATAAATAAATAAAAACAACATGATTGGCATTGCTTTAAAATAATTTTTGATATTGTTTTGTTTTAAACATACGTGTCGATTTAAGTCCACATTACAAGGTAAACAGCTAAGAGAATTTTGCTTACGTTCACATCAATGGTATTTCTTTAAATTAATAGTTGTGCACAAAGTTATAACCCCTCTAACAATTAGAGTGGGCTTTCGTTTGTTGATGTGTTAAGAATTTGCAATAGGGCCTACCTGCAACTTATTCCCGTTGAAAAGAAGGCTTTGTTTTTCTGGATGAACCTTCATAAATTCCGAGATCTTTTCCTTCAGTTGTTTAATCGTCATGTTTCTCCTGTAAGGCAAATCAAATGACTCCCCATTCACTCTTGTTACTGTGACAGATCCAGCAGTTGCAGAAACCGCATCATCAACTGTTTCGGGTTTTATATTTGGAAACATTCTTTCTAAGATAAAGTAACATTTCCTCAAGTTTGGAGACGAATCTGGTACAGGATGATTGCATTGAGAGCACTGCTTGTGAGTCTCCGCGAAGGTCGTGACGCACTGACAGAAGAAAAGAAATATTATATTGACATGGCTAGATCAAGAAGAAGTTTAAATGTGATGCGTAGATATCTCAAAAGTCATTATACTATATTGTAATTGGAAATCGGGAACATTAAAAAAATCAATGTTATTACTTATACCGGTATTACAACTTTATTTTTCTCTTAAGAAAAAGTATAAGAAATAAGCTTTCATTTGCTGCAAATTTGATTCAAATCGGATATTCCTTTCTAAAGTTATGGACTTTTCACTCGCACTTTCGCCATTATTTCTTTACTTTCAAAGGCTGATATCTCAAAATGTACTTTTTGCACTTATAAAAACTTAGTTTGAAAAGTTCAGAAGGTTCCCATCATGCTAGGATCATAAAAATTGGCACTTAACGTTTACCCATAAACTCTCCTGCAATATAGCGCCTATTGTCTAGACCCAAGCTGCATGTTCTGAATCGTGACGTCATTTCCGTTGCATTTCCCTAATTCATAAACGTTTCCTGATACACGTGCGTACTTGCTGTCACATGATTCAAGTAACAAAATACGGAAACATACACAACATACAGAACAACAATGAAGAAGTGTAATTACCCGAAGACAGTGGTGTCGAGGGTGATTGCACTTGTCTGTCAGTGTGAAAGGAGGAAATTCCTTTGAAAGTTTATTTATTCCGCATTTCTTGCACTTCATGATTCATTTAGCTGCAGTCTCTGAAATTAAATTAACAAAATATTAATATGATGAAAACGACATACCAAAATACAGGGAGATACCGTATGCTAATCATGAAAAACAGGGTTTTTGAACTAGTTCAATTGGAATCGCAACTATGCAACTCGAGGACAGTTACGTTACAGTTTTACCATACGTCTTTATTGCAATATTAAATGCTCGTTTAATCAATCAGCAACGCCAAAGTTGCAAATGACCCTTTAAACAAGGCAATCAGCAAGTTTGCAATCCATTCAGTAATCAGTTACGGAACTATCGGTTACCATGGTTACTGAATCGGTGAACACCATTTAGCTACTGACCGTTCAGTATCAGCTACTGAACAATAAGTAAACAGTGGTCAATACTCGAACAATCAGAATCAGCATCTAAGGGGCTGTGCAATAATTATGACCCGTGGTGGGAGGGTAAAATTGAGGGGGTGGCGATAATTTTTGGTGAGCCGAAGGGGAGGGGTCAGGTAATTTTTTTAACTTAATGATCGCGGGTATTCTTTCACTTAATGATCAAAATGTGCGCACAATCTTTAGTTATACAATGCAAATTTTTTGCGCGCTCCTCGCGCCTTCTTTACACTGACTTACGATCAAAATTTTAACGCGCTCTGCACACTTTCTTCGCTCTAAAATTGTGATGCGCTCCGAAGTGAATAATTTGTCTTCAGTATGTGTAGGCGGAAGGGGGATCATCAAAATATCCGACCCAAGATAGGGATGTCGTAACATTTAGCCCCCTACCGAAGAAACAAATTTAAAAAAAAAATTATTTCAAATAATATCACATAAAATTAATTTTTCCTATGATTATTTCGGATACTCATAATTTGCCTCCTAAATACAATGTAAAACAAAAGAAATAGATTTTGAAACCCTCGTAAAATGAAGTCAAACATAAGAATAACTTTTTTCTAGATACTTATTTTCAATTCTCATAATGTTCCTCACAATACAATAAAATCAAATCTAAATTTTCATAGTTTTCCCTCATGATACAATGAAAAACAGAAGAAATATATTAACAAATCCTAATAAAACAAAGTCAAACATAAGAATAACTTGTTTCTGGATGCTATTCTCAATTCTCATTATTTTCCTCATAATACCATGAAAAATAAAAGAAAGAAATTTACAAAACCTAATAAAACAAAGTCAAACATAAGAATAACTTTTTTCTTGATGCTTATTTTCAATTCTCATAATTTTCCTCATAATATAATGAAAAACAAAAGAAATATATTTTGAAACCCTAATAAAGCAAAGTCAAACATAAGAAAATCCTTTTTTCTAGATCTTATTTTCAATTTTGAAAATTTTCCTCATAATACAGAAAACAACAACAAAACGAATAGACTTTCAAACCCAAATAAAATAAAATCAAACATAAGAATAATTTTTTTCCTAGATGCTGTATGTACAAAAGCAGAAAAAAGCCTGTATATTATTACATATAGGAAGGAAACAATTTGTGTGTGCTGGGTATTTTCAATTCTCATCATTTTCCTCATAATACAACGAAAAACAAAAGAAATAGATTTACAAACCCTAATAAAACAAAGTCAAATATAAGAATAACTTTTTCTAGCTGCTTATTTTCAATTCTCATAATTTTCCTCATAATACAATGAAAAACAAAATAAATTTTCAAACTCTACTAAAACAAAGTCAAAAAGAAGAATATATTTTTTCTAGATACTCATTTTCAGTCTTCATAATCCTGAAAAACAAAAGAAATACATTTTTAAACCCAAATAAAACAAAATCAAACATAAGAATAACTTTTTCTATATGCTTATTGTCAATTCTCATAATTTTCCTCACATTACAATGAAAAACAAAAGAAATAGATTTTCAAACCCTAATAAAGCAAAGTCAAACATAAGAATAACTATTTTCTAGATGCTTATTTTCAATTCTCATAATTTTCCTCATAATACAATGAAAAAAAAAGAAGAAATAGATTTTCAAACTCTAATAAAACAATGCCAAACAAAAGAATAACTTTTTAGATGCTTATTTTCAATTCTCATAATTTTCCTCATAATACAATGAAAACCAAAAGAAATTTATCTACAAATCCTAATAAAACAAAGTTAAACATAAAAATGACTTTTGTCTAGATGTTTGTTTTCAATTCTCATTATTTTTCTCATAATACAATGAAAAACAAAATAAATGTTCAAACTCTACTGAAACAAAGTCAAAAAGAAGAATATATTTTTTCTAGATACTCATTTTCAGTCTTCATAATCCTGAAAAACAAAAGAAATACATTTTCAAACCCAAATAAAACAAAATCAAACATAAGAATAACTTTTTCTATATGCTTATTGTCAATTCTCATAATTTTCCTCACATTACAATGAAAAACAAAAGAAATAGATTTTCAAACCCTAATAAAGCAAAGTCAAACATAAGATAACTATTTTCTAGATGCTTATTTTCAATTCTCATAATTTTCCTCATAATACAATGAAAAAAAAAGAAGAAATAGATTGTCAAACTCTAATAAAACAATGCCAAACAAAAGAATAACTTTTTAGATGCTTATTTTCAATTCTCATAATTTTCCTCATAATACAATGAAAACCAAAAGAAATATATCTACAAATCCTAATAAAACAAAGTTAAACATAAACATGACTTTTGTCTAGATGTTTGTTTTCAATTCTCATAATTTTCATCATAATACAATGAAAAATAAAAGAAATATATTTACAACTCCTAATAAAACAAAGTCAAACATAAGGATAACTTTTTCTAGATGCTTGTTTGAACTGTGAATTTTGTTCATTTTGAACAATTCCTACTAAAAGCGAAATAATAATAATAATAATAATAATAATAACAATAACAATAATAATAACAATAATAATAATAATAATAATAATAATAATAATAATAATAATAATAATAATAATAATAGTAATAATAATAATAATAATAATAATAATAATAATAATAATAATAATAATAATAATAATAATAATAATAATAATATCGACAAGGAACGTATCCACTCAAGAGCACAATACTAGTGGGATTCATCAGACTGGCAACTTATTACATCTTACTGTTTCCAGATGTGATGAGTTGCCAGTCTGATGAAACCACTAAAACGTCACTAAAACGTGAGTAAATCACCTTCGGGTTTGGTAGGAATTGTTCACAATGAAAAAAAATCACAGATAAAATTAACATTCCTAATGAACTTGTTAAACAAATGGTCTTTTTTAAATTCTCATAGTTTTCTTTATAATACAAGGAAAAACAAGATATAGATTTACAAACCCTAATAAAACAAAGTCAAACATAAATATAACCTTTTTCTAGATTAGTGTTTTCAATTCTCATAATTTTCCTCATTATACATATGCTTATTTTCAATTCTCATTCCTCATAATACAATGAAAAACAAAAACAATAGATTTACAAATCCTAATAAAACAAGGACAAACATTGTATTTTTTTTTCTAGATGCTTATTTTCAATTCTCATAATTGTCCTCATAATACAACGAAAAAACAAAAAGAAATAGATTTTAAATCCCTAAAATTTTAAGGAATTTAATAGAGGGCGTGAATGTGAGTGGACCCTGGAAACCTCATACTAAATTCCCCCTAAATCGTGCCACAGTTGCATTTTAATGCAACTGTGGATAGCGTCAAAATACAACAATTAGTAGCCTACAAATCATTTGTTTTTGCTAACACCGTTTTAGGGCACGCTCTGGATACTACATGTCCAGGGTTTACCCATTCTATAGGATTTCACTTATTTCAATCCAATTCAATTTAATTTAATTCCATATAGGCCTATCATTGCTGCTATTTCATTTAAATAAATATGGTTTTGCCTTACCTGCTTATTCACATTTCCATCGCTGCTCCACCTAGACGACCGAATGCTGTAAGTGTAAGCACTAAAAAGCAGAAAAAGCCTCGGTATACTATCCCTTGCAACATATTGGACGGAACCGGGATTTCCCCGCTTTAATGAAAACGTCGTGGGCGGTACATTACACTAGGAGTTGCATTCATCACAATTCAATGCGCACATCAGACCATGTAGAGTGAGTCATTTATCGTGTTATGACAAAGCTGACATGACTCTTGTTTACGCTACCCTTGATATATATATTGATATATTTATTTTGTTATAGTGTATTTAGAAAAAAAATGGCTATATTTCCAAGTTTAGGCACAAAACACACTAAAATCAAATCGAAAAATAACAACAGGAGGGAGGCGGTGCAGCGGAAAGCTAATAACCTAAACCTGTTACACTCCCTGCACAATGCAAAGCAATTAATGAAAACATTAATTAACAATAACAAGCATGGAATCACAATTGTCGTCAGCATGGGCAAAATGGTTACATTGATGCATATAAATTTCCATATTCGAGATTAAGATGCCTGAAAAAAAAAAGATTTTACTGAAAAAGAATTAGTATCACATATTTTTGAATTGTACTTTTTTTTCTTCTCCTAACTATTTCTTTATTTATTAAAAAGAGGATAATTCAAAAAATATATAATAATGCGTTCACACACCATACCCATATCATCAGAATTGCGAGAAAGATGAGGGAAGTAATAATTACAAGTATTATTATGATTAAAATTCTTCTAGGTTTTCAGAAACCGTCAATCTTTAACAAAATGATGCCTTAAATCTAACATCTAATTAATCTAATTGGAACTAGTTACAGCCCAATCGGAGCAACTTTAAATTTTACCTGTCCTTTGCCCTGGATGACCTTCGGGGTTTCATGCTCCCCGCGTGTCAGGAATCATTATCCCCGAGTTCCAGTCCGATCGGAGCAACTGTAAAATTGACCTGATCTTTGACCTCGGACGACCTAACAAATGCAAACTTTGTATGTTTTCTTCCCCACCGGACTCAAGTACAGGGAATAAACCATAGACAGTAACACCATGGCTGTCAAAAAAAAAAAAAAAAAAAAAAAAAAAAAAATGCAAACTTGCTCTGGCTCATATCAAGGCGCACCTACCCGGACCATGTCCGAGAATAAGGGCGGACAGACAAACTCACAGAGAATCAGACTACCAGTAGGCCCTACTAGTATTATAGTAAAGATTTTTGAAAGTTTCATCTTAGCAACACTTTTTTATGGGAGTGACTAACATCGGGGTTTTTCCACTTTGAATTGCGAAATATATTACTGATTTTCAGCACGTACGCCAGCTGCTTGCGACATAGTGGATTTAATCATAAACAAGAAGGTTTTGGTTCATGCAATCGTGCATTGGTACAAATAAGGGACGCACCATTAGATATTATCGGGGGCGCTATGGAGTTTTTTGAAGAAAAAAAAGGGAAAAGTTGATGCACCACCCAAGGAAAAAAAAACTTGATGCACAAAGCAGAGAAAATATTTGCTGCCTGCCTCAGCATAGAAAAATAAAAAAATCCTCACCCACGAAAAAATGACATGCTTCACATGTTGTTGTGCTTCTGCGCCATTATAAATGTTTAATATGGTTATGCATATCCCCAAGCAGTAGCAAATGGCATCCGAAGTGTTGTTGGGGAGCACTCAATAATATTGGAATGGTTACAAGGCATGACCCCACACTCCTGGTATGGAGTCGGATGTCATTTGGAAAACCTGCACATTTGCAAAAAACGACTCGCCCAAAGTAGGAAAAAATCTGACTTAATACATGCATAGAAAAAGAAATTTTACTCTCCAAGATGGTAAAAAAACATTGTCACGACCCTAACTCCCTAACCCCCCCCCCCCGATAATATCAAATGGTGCGTCCCTAACGTATATATTTATCTGAATTGGGTTTCCCCACTTGCTGCAATTATCATTTTGTAACGTTTGCAAAAGATTGGGTGGGTCTATTGAACATTTATGTGTTGCGCCGTTCCAGTGGAAGCTGCCTGAAATCGTCGAGTCAATTTCGTTTATTGTTGTGGTCAAAATGAAAACTGAGATATCCACGCAATCCGTCATGAGTCGGGACTGTCGTCGGACACTTAAAAAAGGATTATATTGGTGATTAGGCGTGGCAAAAGGTATGTTTATAATGTGAAAAGGGAAAGCATTGTAAGACAAAGAGCTTTGTAACAAACAGAGAAGGTAATCTATAGAGAATTGTGATATATGTGTATTTTGTGGGGTGCGTTAGGGATAATGTTAAGCGTACATGTATGCTGGTTGTTTTGAATAGCCTCCGCCCACCGGTTGAAGCATTAAAATATAGGGGGGGGGGGGGGGCGGGCATATTATGTTCCGGTTTTACTGGGACTATTTTTGCGCGCAAAGAGTCTCACTCAATTATAGTCTCCTCCGCAGCCAGTTTGGTTACGCTCCCTCCACACAAACAGTCTGCCAATTGCCACTTATAACGCCGTTTCTGATTGGCTACACGAATGTAGCCGTAGAGCTGTACATACGGGAACTTGATTGACCTCACTCAGCTGGCGAGATGGCGGGTCAAACTTGCTCATGAATAATAAAGTAGCCGTCTAGCCGATCGTCCAATTGAAAGCTTTGTTTGACGTCAAGCTGGATGACGTCGGCAGAAAACCGTTAGCGAATCAAAAAGGACCAGTTCGTGATCATTGGCAGACTGTTTGTGTGGAGGGAGCGGAACCAAACTGGCTGCTGTTTGTGTGGAGGGAGCGCAACCAAAATGGCTGCTGTGGAGACTAACTCAATTATAGCCTCAAATGAAGGTGATGTGATGTGCTTATGCGCGAGAAGCGCTCAAAATTGTGCAATTTTACCCTATTTGGACCAGTAGCGTAGCCAGCTGGGGGCAGGGGGCAGAGTGCCCCCCCCCCCTGACAAAAAAATGAAAGAAAAAAGTGTCCCTCTAACAAAGAAATAAAAGAGAAAATCAGAAGGGCAAAAGAAAAGAAAAGGGGCAAGGAGCCCTTTTCTACCGACATTCAGCCCGAGCATGGGCCAAAATAGTGTAAGATACAAAATTTTTGCGCGCTACGCACGCATATTGTAAAGATAAAGCCCATTTCCATCCTGATATGGACAAAAATAGTGTAAAATACCAATTTTTTGCGCGCTTCCTGCGCACGTCGTCCATGTATTGTATGATGCAACTGTAACTTTTGTTTTGGCCCCCCTTACCAAAAAAGCTGGCTACGCCCCTGTGTTTTTTTGGGCTAAAAAAGATGCGCAGGACAATTATTGCTTTAGTTTTACCTTCTCCGGCACTTAGGGAGTATGAAACCGCAAAGGTCATCTGAGGTCAAATTTAAAGTTGCTCCGAATGGGCTGTAACTCAGGGAAAACAATCTCCGGCACTTGGGGAGTATAACACTGCAAATGTCATCTGAGGTCAAAGGTCAGGTCAAATTTAAAGTTGCTCCAATCGGGCTATAACTCGGGGATGATCCCTGACACTTGGGGAGTGTGAAACCGCAAAGGTCATGTGAGGTCAAAGGTCAGGTCAAATTTTAAGTTGCTCCGATCGGGCTGTAGCTTCGGGGAAATGATCCCTGACACTTCGGGAGTATGAAACTGCAAAGGTCATCCGAGGGCAAAGGTCAGGTCAAATTTCAAGTTGCTCCGATCGGGCTATAACTCGAGGAAAATGATCCCTGACTCTTGGAGAGTATGAAACTGCAAAGGTCATCCAAGGTCAAAGGTCAGGTCAAATTTAAAGTTGCTCTAATCGGGTTGTAACTTACAGAAAATGATCCCTGACACTTGGGGAAGTATGAAACCACAATGGTCATCTGAGGCCAAAGGTCAAGTCGAATTTAAAGTTGTTTCGACAGATCGGGCTGTAACTAGGGGAAATGTAGTAGGCCTATAATCAGACAGACTTTTTCAGTCTAATCTTATTGCACCATACTCATTAATTGCGCAAAGAGTGCCAACTGCATGGAAGTGGAAGCTGTTATAAAGAGCTCTTACTTAACTTTTAGTTGAAGTTGCAGCAGCAACAACATATGCTGTCGTTCTCTAGTAGCCTATGTTTTCGGGAGAAGTCCCTCTTTGCTAAAAAATTAGGGGTGACGTATTACCCCCACCATCTCGCTTGCACCACCTATGCCATTCATCACCTCCATACTGTATCAGGGGTTGGCGGGAGGGCGGGAGGGCATGGGCGTAGCCAGGATGTATTTGTGAGGGGGCTGATTTTGAAATAGTGGACCTTTTCCACCAAGGTGAACTTTTTTTCTAACAGCAGAACAGTGACCTCATATCTAAGATCATGTGTAAAATAAATTAACATATAAATACCTTTTGCGAATGGCATGGCCATTGACCAACAATTTCAACGTCACGGTGTTCCTCCCAAACGACGTCGGAATAAGGGGGCTGGCACTTTCTTCGGAAGGGGGGTCCCAAATATACGGGGGTCATAAATTTCTGGAAAGAAAAATAGGCGGGTGTCATAAAATTTTTGATGACCAAAATGTCATAAGATGACTTTTTGTAAACTTGGGACCCCCCTTCCGAAGAAAATGCCAGCCCACTAATTCATCTGTGTTGGTATTTGGTAGTGAAATAAATGAAGGATTGAACTTTTGTTCGCAATACATAGAGTTGCTTACTTGAAATTTTTGGTTTCCATCTTCCTCAGCAAAATGATCCAGTTCATTGATCAACTCTTTACGTGTAACGTCATCGTAAATCCTTGATAAATTGTAGCGGTTTTTACTCGGTGCTGTGTCTATTTCGTAAATCCACCGGGTAAATCCATGTTTCATAAAAAAAAACGTGTAAAAAGGGTACAGATCACCAATTTTACTTTGAACTTTGCCTTGAACTTGAAATGACTATCTTTTGTTCTAGTTTTCATGGGTGCGTAGTATTCTATTGAGCGGAAAATCCAAACTATCACACTGTGGTATACGTACGTATTCCGTACAGTGTGTATGACATTGGCAGCCAAACGAGAACAAATAAAATGAGCAGTATTTGCTACAAGTTTTGTGTGTTTAAAGCATGTAAAGTTGTCATTAATTTAACTTTGATCTCCAAAATTAGCAATATTTTTAGTCATTATATTAGGGGGTCGGTTAAAGAGGGGTAAAAAAGGGTGATGTTTCAGATTCCTTAGGGCTCAAGCTTATTTGATGCAGGGTGATCTCCTGAGCATTTTGACACCTTTCTTATTGAAATCGGCCAAAACAATGAGAAGATTCCGGCCAAAAAACTTATTCGGACAGGGGGTCTGAGGGGGTCTGAAATTGTCATATTGCATCAAACATATTATTTTATGCCTTATTTTATTGATATTGGTGTTGTTTTGTATGTTATTGATGACAAAGAATCCATTTCTTAAAGTTTACTGAATACAATAAATTAATTAATTATAATAGTTACCAGCTTATAATTAATTAAATCTCACAGGAAAGGTATTCTGCATGTGAATAGTTCTGGAATTTATGTGCAGACTGTAACAATAGCAATTGTATCTGCAGTGGATTCAGTAACATCGTGGCTAACAAAAAACTTTACTTGGTTTCTTTACTATACTTTGATCAGCTCGTAATCGGCGGGCCTTATATAATAATAAATAAATAAATTTTGGATTTATAAAGCGCCTTTCTCCAGATCTTAGAGGACTCAAAGCGCTGTAATTTCGCTGCAATGGTGAATCATCACAATCAGATCGCAACAACTAGGTTGCTGCCGAACGGCGCACACCTATCCGCATTTAGATTGTAACATCCGCCAATTATCTGTGCAGCTCCCCAAATTCCATTGGGTGAAGGAAGTTTTTTTAACCAAACAACTAATCACCGATTTTTGCGATACAGGAGGAAACCGGAGATCCCGGAGAAAACCTGCGAGAGCGAGCATGGAATCGGGATAAACCAAGTGCACATGAGTCCTTGGGCCGCACCGGGGCTTGAACCCGGGACCTCAGTGGTGCAAAGCGAGGGAATTACCGCTGCGCTAACTCACCCTCCCTTATAACATCGCGGATTAATACCAACATTTTTTATTTTGAGAAATTTCTTGTGACATCTCGCCAGAAGCATCCCGAATTATTAATTTAAGTCCTGTAGTTTGTCTACTTTCTATAACACACAATATAAAGACCATACAGGTCAACTAATAGCACTATCAACGTGGGTCTACTTCTTGGCGTAGTGGCAAAAGCCTGTGTCGAAGTCCCATTGAAATCCATTAAACCAAGTGGGGGAATTATGTTAGTCTTTGGTGGCCAAAATCAATAATGCCCTTGACTATTGCCCCATGCAAGTACCATAAATATTCATGAACTGTACTGTACAAGGTGAAGCATTTTGATCTTGTAGTAAAATAACCTCAAATGGCCCCTAGATGACATTTCGACCTCATAGTTTTTCAAAGCATGTGGGAAAAGTATCAAGAGATTTTTGCGATCCATATACAGACACCTGGACGGACGGAGCTAATGTCATAGTCCTCTTCTCAGGAACTTCTTCCTCGTCAGTAGAAACAATTAAAAACCTCTTTTGTTAAACCCTGTATGGCTTTTGATTCATCCGTTTACTTGACAAAATAAACAAGGAACTTTGTTTCTCACAGTGCAAAGTTTTTACAACACCATCCACAAATTGACACATTTTAAACTGATGTCTTTTACGCCTTCCAACTGCAAATTCAGACCTCTTGCATAATAATTGCAAACAAAAGAAAAAGATACATTCAATGTCACTTCAAAAACCTTAACATACTTCCGGGTCAACTTTAACCTCAACCATTGCAAGCAACATTACTTTTGATCAACAGGCTCTTCTGTACAAATATTATAGTCCTTGAAGGTAATTTGGACAAATAACCCAAGATGACCTCTGCGTGACCTTCGACCTCAACCATTACAACACCACTTTATTTCTCGCAAATTTAGATGTTTTTCAGATCAATTATGGTCACCAAAGAGGGTAATTTCAGCCGATGATCTTTGACCCCAATGACCCGGCTGACTTGCGGATAACCTTCGACCACAAACATTGCAAGCATATTGCTTTAAACCACTGGCTCTTCTGATCATTTGAATATTTGACCCCTAGATGAACTTGGATCTCAGATGATCCTTTGCATTTTGACCTGTTTTCCTCAAATTAAGGATGGGTTCTTTTACAAGTTTAAGTCAAATCGGGCAAACTTCAACCCTGCCATTTGACATCGGGCGATCATATTTAATTTTGAGGATTCTTTTTACCCAGTTAAAGCCCAATCGGAAACACTTTAAAATTTGGTCCCCAGACGATCGACCTTTGACCTCGGATGACCTCAGTTTGATTTTATGATGCACCATATATAAAGGATTATTTTCACCAAGTTTAAGCCCAATCGGTCTGAAATGTAGCTCCTCCAGAACCTTTTACCGCACTTTACCACCCTTTAAACATCGCATGCATAGTATCAATAACTCGTTATCCACACCATTGTTATTTCTTACAAATTTTCTTGAATAATCTGCGTAATTGTTCTTTCCGTGAAGGGGTGGTTCCGTGCCAGTGGAGGTCTGCTATTGTAGTCCCTATTCCCAAGCAGTTCCCCGCTTCGGTTGACAAAATGCGCCCAATATCGCTCACTGATATATTTGCCAAAATAGCGGAAGGCTTTATTGCCAAGTGGGTTGTTAATGACATTCAAGATAGTATTGATATCAGTCAATTTGGTAATATTCATGGGGTCTCAACGGCTCATTATCTTCTCAACCTCACTAATTTTTTAATCCATGGTTCAGATAAGGCAAACAATGTTGGAACAGTAATCCTCACCGACTTTTCCAAGGCATTTGACTTAGTTAGTCATACTGTTGCCATTCGAAAGCTAATTGCCTTGGGGGTCCGGGGGACTATTTTTCCTTGGATTTGTAGTTTTTTGGACAACCGTCGCCAATGCGTGCGTTACAATCAAACTTTGTTCGCTTACCTTCCTCTTAGCGCTGGTGTTCCACAGGGAACAAACCTTGGGCCCATAACTTTTCAGGCAGTCATCAATGACGCGGCTAGCGATTGCAGGTCACACTATTGGAAATATGTTGACGACCTCACCTTCGCTGAAAACCGTTCCTCTAGTGTGACTAGCAATTTGCAGACAGATCTTGATGACTTCCTGAAGTGGTCAGTAGATAATCAACTCAAACTTAATCCTGTCAAGTGTCAAGCTATGCAAGTTTGTTTCAAGACAGATTCTCCTCCTCAGCCAGACTTAAACATTGGTCCCACTCCTCTCTCTTTTGTGTCTTCTGCCAAAATGTTGGGTATTTGGCTCCAGACTGACCTCAAATGGGATGGTCAAGTTGACCACATGTGGAAGAATTCCAATAGAAGGCTATTCATGCTTCGTTCTCTAAAGAAGTTTGGGTTCAATACATCCGAGTTAGTGACCGTTTACAGAGGATATATTAGACCCCTGGTTGAATATTCCGATGTCATGTCATTTGGCACTCCACTCTCACTTCCAAGCAGGCCATCAAGCTTGAGAACATCCAGAAAAGAGCTCTGAGAATTATCCTTGGGTCCAATTATGTATCTTATGTCAATGCTCTTGTTGTGTGTAATCTTGATAAGCTGTCTGATAGGAGGGAGCAACATTGCCTTAAATTTGCTCGTAAATTGTCCAAATGTAATCGGACCACCATTAAGTTGTTGCCTCCCAGCAGAGGCCAGGCTCATGGTAGACAATTAAGAAACAATGCCAATCTCTCCCAACTCCGTGCCCGTACTGACAGGTTTGCTAGGAGTCCAGTTCCTTACTTTGTTAGGCTGCTAAACAGCAACCCATCCTAATCCTGGTTCATCCCTTGCATTGCTTTGCTGTGGATCCTGTTTCTTTTTGGCTGCCTTGAGTTCTGACCTCATTTGTTGTTTATATTTATTTATTATGTTATTATATATATATTGCTTTTCACATTGTTGTTTTTTTGCTTATACTTTGTGTACGATGTATTTCAGCCTCCGGGCCGCGATTTTGTGCCAATAAAATCATATCATATAAATCATATCATACAACTAGTGCACCTGCAGCTGTAATGGCCCTGTAGCTATTAGGGCACCGACTGCATGATAGAGATACTGCTTGACCCCTGATGACACTTTTTGACTTTATGACATGTTCCTGATATATCAATGATTCTTTTACCATGTTAGGCCCAATTGGGCATACTCTAACATTTGACCCCATACGACCTTTGGCCTCGAGTGACCTTGGTTTCATTTTGTTCATGGTCCCGTGATATGGAGAATACTTTAGGCAAATTGGGCGAAGTTTGAAATTTTGACCCCAGATGACCTTTGACCTCGATGTTATTTTTTTCATGCTCCCCTCATACGAAGGATTCCACCCACCAAGTTTGAGCCTGATAGGACGATGTTTGAAATCCATGACCTTTGACCTTTGACCTCGGATGACCTTGATATGTAATGTTTTTCATGCTCCCCTCATACGAAGGATTCCACACACCAAGATTGAGCCCGATCGGGCAAAGTTTGATATTTGATCCCCCTCCGTAATGACCTTTGACCTCGGTTGACCTCGATTTTATTTCGCGCATATATTCCTCTGGTATCAAGGATTCCACCTACCAAGTTTGGGCCCGATCGGACAAAGTTTGAAATTTTGACCTTTGACCTTGACCTCCGATGACCTTCAAAACCACACGGTCAACATGATTTTCCCGTCACCTATAATTAAAGACAGAGATAAAAAGAATTTATCGCGTCTGATGTCACTGTCAATTACGATCCTTGATTGGTTAACACAGGTTAATAGCGCGTAAAAGGAAGACCGATCTATCTGGTGCTTATCGGAGAAAAGGAATAGAAGCAACTGGCGAAAAATTACGTACTTTTACAAGGCAAAAAGCAGCTTTTCTAGACATTGTTGACATGGTGCCTTCGCTAAAGAAAGTTTCCTACTACTATAAAGACCTAACTTTTGAGACGGTTTGCATGTTAAAAGGTGCAAAATTAACAATAAGGCGCCCGCGTTCAGCAAGTCATCATCACGACACTTGTAAACAAGCCGTGCTCGAGTTTGATTGACAGATGACGTCAGACGCGATAAATTCTTTTTATCTCTGTCTTTAATTATACCCATGTCCCAACTATCGAATCGATGCGGCGAAGCGCGGCGAAACGCATAGCCGGACAGACAGACAACGTTTATGATTATTATAGTATAGACTAGTTCACCCGTAGCTGTGAGAGTAACTGATAGCGATGCTATTTGACCCCTGATGACCCCTTTTGACTTTTTGACATGTTCCCGTCATATCGAGGATTCTTTTTACCATTTTTAAGCCGTTTAAGCAGAACCAGACAAAGTTTAAAATGTAGCCCCTGGATGACCTTTGACCTCGGATGACCCTGATTATATTTTACGTATTCCCTCGTATCAAGGATTCTGCCCACCAAGTTTGAGCCCGATCAAATTTGACCCCCCTCCGTGATGACCTTTGACCTCGGTTGAGCTCAATTTTATTTCAGACAGACAGACATACACACTTCGCTGGTTATTTTAGTATAGTAATAAGTAGATAGATGTATTTTAAGAGTTCTTTTAATCAAATATGGTTTGGCGGAATTTAACGCTTTTCCGTTCTTGTTTCCGTTGATTTATAGGTAGAGATGGCTGCTGAAGCGATCGAGGAACGTCAGTAAATATAACTTTTCTATGCTTTTAAGCTCTTAAAAGAAGTCCTCCAATAAGTACAGCGTCGCCTATTCAAGAAGTAGGAACCCAATAAGATAGATACAATTGTCACGATTAAATACCATAACAGTTTTTGTCATCTAACCAAATCATTTATACGTTGCTATTAAAACGAGGAAACAGAAACTATTAAAAAAGAAAAACCAACTAGAGCTACTGTGGCTTAAGAGCCACGAATATCAGGTGGCGACATTTAAATTTTTCCCTAACGTCAAGGATGATTTGTACCAAGTTTAAGCACAATCAGGCCCATTTCAACATTTGACCTCGTTTGACCATTGACCTTGGGTGACTTCAGGTTGATATTTTATGGTTGCATACTCCCCAAGTGTCAGGGATCATTTTCCGGAAGTTACAGCTCGATCGGAGCAACTTCTAATTTGACCTGATCTTTGACCTCGGATTACCTTTGCCGTTTTATACTACTGAAGTGTCAGGAATCATTTCCTTCGAATTACAGCCCAATCAGAGCAACGTTAAATGTTCTCAAAAAACTGCTCACTTTGCAGGAATCCGCCGTGCTAGTTAGATTCCTTGCATCATTTCCTTTCTGAAAATGTATACTTTTAAATACTTATCATCATTATTTTTAAAGATTCAATACAAAACAGTGTCTAAAATTTCCCACTTTGAGTGATCCTGCGTGCCACCTTAACACTTTAGTACTTTTTAAACCGATTTCATGTCTGTTTTTCGCAGGTCCATTTTTACGTTTTTGTCGGCGATACAAAGCCATCCAAAGTCGAGGTTGAAATATCGAAGAAAACTACAGCTGGAATTAAGAAGATTTCGGAATCTGACCTGTGTTTACGTGAAGGAGAAAAGGGAGTATGGAGAGCAACTCTGAAAGTTCCACTTGGTGATCTGCTTTATGCTTATAGAGTACATGTACCCCGTTCGTTCTGGAGGACTGAAATGATCCAAGAAGAGCTTCGACATATAACAGATAATGTCCAAAATTACCGAGACGTGTTCAAGGGAAATCGTATGTCTAAAGCGCAAATATGGCAAGGACATATACACAACCTACAACAAATCTTCAATGATGTTCCTGGACAAAGGCTAGAGGAATCTTTATCTGACTTAGCTCAATCTAAAATAATCACGAGAGATTTGCTCGATAATGCTGAATATGGCAGGATGTTGACTGAATGGATAAGAAGCAAATTTAGAACACAAGAAACCAATCTGCTGCTTTTCCTTGGAGTTGTATGGAGCCAGATATCTGATATCACGGGATATGATCTCAATCAGTTGCAACTTCCCCAATCATCATTGCAGCGACTTAATGAACGATTAAAAACGCTATCAGCGAGGGATATTCCTGCAGGTACTCTTCTTCCCTTCCACGCTCTTGCTGTTATGCTACTGAAAAAAGAAAACAAGGGTCACTGGTTATACTTAGCTACGGAATTTCCGAACATCTTTGGTGAAATTGATATCTGGAGATCAAAAACTGCGATGAGTGACGATCGCGTGTCTCACTTGGATGAAATACTAAAAGATCTCTACAAAGTTTACGCAAATAAACATGAAGAACTTCAAACTATCATCAAAGAATTGCCAGAAAGTATCATACCAGCTAAAAGGAAAGAAGAGCTATTGAATGAATTGGTCGTGAAAGATGAAACAGAAGAGTCGTGTACCGTCACTACAGAAACAGTCGGGAGCGAATTACACTCACTAAGTCTAATGGTGAGTATGAAACATGTTTAATGTATAATCAATTTAACGAAGAAAGGGAGTAAAAGTTGACTTTAAAGAATATTATTGTATACTCTCTAACCTTCATACTCCTGATGTGTCAGGGATCATTTTCTGCAAGTCACAGCTTAATCGGAGCAACTTTAGATTTGACCTGACCTTTGACATCGGGTGACCTTTGCAGTTTCATACTCCTGTAGTGTCAGGGATCATTTCCCTAAGTTGCAGCTAAATCGGAGCGACTTTAAATTTAAACTGACCTTTGACCTCAAATGACCTTTGCAGTTTTATACTCCGGAAGTGTCAGGGATTGTTTTCCCTGAGTTACAAGCCGATCAGAGCAACTTTAAACTTGACCTGACCTTTGACCTCAGATGACCTTTGCGGTTTTATACTTTCAGGGATCATTTTCCCTGAGTTACAGCCCAATCAGAGCAACTTTAAATTTGATCTGACCTTTGACCTTGGGTGAGCTTTGCAGTTTCATACTCCTGATGTGTCAGGGATCATTTTCCTCAAGTTGCAGGTCATCAGAGCAACTTTAACGTTCACCTGACCTTTCAATCAGAGCAACTTTCACCTGACCTTTGACCTCAAATGACCTTTGCTGTTTTCCCTGAGTTACAGGCAGATCGGAGCAACTTCAAATTTGACCTGACCTTTGACCTCAGATGACCTTTGCAGTTTCATACTCCTGATGTGTCAGTGATCATTTTCCTCAAGTTGCAGCTCAATCAGAGCAACTTTAAAGTTCACCTGACCTTTGACCACAAAATACCTTTGCAGCTCAATCAGAGCAACTTTCACCTGACCTTTGACCTCAAATGACCTTTGCTGTTTTCCCTGAGTTACAGGCCGATCGGAGCAACTTCAAATTTGACCTGACCTTTGACCTCAAATGACATTTGCGGTTTTATACTTCCCAAGTGTCATGGATCATTTTCCCCAAATTACAGCCCCATCGGAGCAACTTGAAATTTGACTTGACCTTTGACCTCACATGACCTTTGCGGTTTCATAATCCCCAAGTGCCAGGTATCATTTTCCTAATTCAATCGGCGCAACTTTAAATCACACTAGTAGCATTTTAAAAAGAGAGCGAAAAGGATCACAGCCACAGAGGAGTAAGATAAAACAGAGCGCGTACCACCAGTCAAAGTGCTACTAGTTCTCGCATATTCATGAGGGCCGATTGTTCGACTGTGCCGTGTCAAACAATCACGCCAGCGCTGCGTGCCTTCGCGTATACGCGATAGAGCGTTGCGTGCTTTCGCGATTACGCGATAGATCATGAAAATACGCGGTAATTGCGTAGCTGTCTCGCCTGTCGCATTTCATGGAACAATCGGCCCTCATTATCGGATGAGGCGGAGACTTTGACTGGTGGTACGCGCTCTGTTTTATCTTACTCCTCTGTGAGCACAGCATATCAGTGCGGATAAATCCGCCTGATATAATAACAATCCATCTAATAAACTAAGTTGACCTTTGGTTGAATTCAGATGACCTTGAAATGACCTTCATCATGTTTTGAACCATATCAACATCACATATTATTAAATTGCCATTCAAATTGGACAAACTTTGAAATTCTACCCTTTTTGACCCCTGGTTGACCTTTGGTGACCTTGTAATGACCTCCGTCATATTTTGAATCATATCAGAATCACATATACTAATTTTCATTCAAATTGGACAAACTTTAGAAATTTACCTTTTTAACCCCAAAACAGACCCCTCCTTCATGTTTAAGCCAAGTCTGATTACAATCCTTTATTCACATAATGATTAAGCCCTTTTGAGATTTTTCTAATGATTACAACACTTAATATACAGCAAATAGTGAATTTTAAAGTAATTTCCAGTAATCAACCCTGTTTGACCCCATTCATGATCTTGAACTCCAAATCTGTGTTTACCCAACGACACCAGCTAATGCAAATGCATATGTGTCAGTCGTATCTCTGTATCATGTAATCTGTAGGAAAAGAAGCATTTTGAAGGTATTTGGTTACATACCGGAAATACCCTCATAATGACCTTTGACCCCAAATCTGTGTTTACCCTATAGACCCCAACTATAACCGATACCGATGACCAAGTCTCATTACTCCACCATGTAATCTGTAGAAGAAGAAGCATTTTGGGTAAAAAATAGCATTTAAGCGAACATTACGACTTCTTGGCATTTTGAGATATGAATGTTGACCCAGATCTTATGATGGGTGGGAAAATACTTTTTTTATTATATTCTTTACTTTTTTCTCTTTGATTTGACACCACTTGGGGGTCATACCTTCGTGGCCTTTCGAGATATGTCCATTTCAGACCAAAAGGTTAGTCAGTCTGTAAGTAAGTAAGATATAATATAGGCTTGTACCATTTCATGGTTGAGCAATAATGGTCATAATGCCGATGATGGGTCAAATTATATGAAATTGACAGAAGAAAAAACTCAAGGTTTGCAGCGGTCTTGTAAGATGATGAAGTCTAGCCGTGGCTTTGAATTGACCTCTGGTGACCTTGAAAATGACCTTGGACAAAATTGTCTTTTTCGTGAAAAAAATGCATGTATTACGTTTCATAACAAGTTATCTAATATTTAATTTTCAATAATTGAATATTAATTTTCATTTCAATTGGACAAACTTCAGAATTTTACCCCAAAACAGGCCCCTCCCCTATGTTAAACCAAATCTGATTACAATCAAAATTAACTTGTATAAATACACATTGACAATAATGTGTTGCATTAATTTTAGAATGGAAAAAATAAATGAAGTAAACTCCCAGGTGGAAGTTCAAATTAATCAATCAATCAATCAATCAATCAACCTACCTCCCAAAGAAAGTTTTTCACACCTTTCTCTTTGGGTTTACAATATACCATGAGTGTTATCTTCTAAATAAATTGCTCACACATTTCTCAAGCAACAGTTGGGCTGGCCTTTATATTGAAGTTGTTGAAAATCTAAAGAAACCGGTTCCATCAAAATGAAATGGCCCGGGTGGTAGTATTGATGGTGAAATCAACAAAAATAGATAAATTACAATGATAACATCAATAATAGGTCTAATTTTGGCACCACACTTAGCAAAGTTGGAAAATGCTCCGATTTTGTTGAAAATAGCCCCAAATTATTGGCCTTTCCATGATAAAGTAAAAAAAAATAGCTTGTGCTATGTAGGATGTTTCGTTACCTCAGTAATACATCAAAGTTGACAATACCTATTGAGTCGCATTGAGTTTTATAATTATTGACCTTGACAAATCGTTGTGTTACCTGAATAAGAAAGCACCCAAAACTATCCTTTTTCTGATTTCTTGCAACAAGACAAATAATTTGAGACCAGTTTCATCAGAATCAGAGCAAGTTTCATTTTCGCCCCCAGAGGGGGAAAAATTGGACCAATGACATCACAATCTTACTCTTTTGACCATAACTTCGTAACCGTACATCATAGATAGGTCAAAGTATACTTTTTCTGAATCCTTATTACCAGTGAATCACGATGGTCGGAGTAGTTTTGAACTTGACCCTCTGTGCAAAGTTCAATGGCCTTTTTCTACTAGAATGAGGGTACTGTTTAAATGCCTCCATACCCTAGATTAATTAGCACTATAAGTACTATTTAGCTGAGCTGCCAAATATGACAGCTTTAACATAATTTTTATTTTTTTTATTTTTAATTCACGATATAATACAAATTTTATGGCAAATTATTAGAAATTGATATATTTGACATTTAACAGTCCTCGAAGTAAAATTTATAACTCTAATGATATTTACTTAAAGTGTATGTAGCTAGGAGAAAAAGCCGACGATCATTTGAAAATTGTGATCTTTCGTATTGAAGATCTAGATTTTTTCCCCAAAACACCTTTTTGGGGAATACAAAATGTCAACATTTTCAAATGATCGTCGGCTTTTCCTCCCAGCTACATACACTTAAAGTACATTATCATTAGATAAATTTTACTTCGAGGATTGTTAAATATGAAAATTAAAAAAATATCAATTTTTAATAATTTGCCATAAAATTTGTATCATCACCCATTTAAAAAAAAAGGATATTCTTCGTATTCAGAATGTAATTCGGTATGTCTGATGTGCTCTCCTGTCCCACAAAAATATGGCTCGTTGCATTAATCTATATTACGTTTACTTTACGGATCGCGAATTCCAAGAGTTCTTGCATAAATATTGAATTGTCTTTCCTCTCTTTAAACGGTTCACAGGCACAAGACGAAGACGATGATAATGATGATAAATTTCAACTCTGTCCAGAACCAGACGGCAAACGAATGGTCAAATCAGCCGCAGGGAGTGAACCAAAACAAATCCACCATGATCCTATTAAACCAAACCTACAAGTGGAAGACACCAGTCATATCACAAAATTGATGGCATTCTTTGAAGCTTCTGGGACGAGCAAGGGCGCGTCAAATGTTACTGACAACGAGGAAATAAGAACAGCTCATACATCATACGGACCGGTTCAGGTATGAAAGAAAAATCATACTAATACATAATCCCTGTATAATAAAGATTTTATTCCAAAATATTACTAGGCCAGAATCATGTGTTCTTTTTGACAGTGTTTGTATTATATTGCAGATAAAACGACCACCAGTCGAGCCAGTGGAGGACAAAGAGGACAAAGATTTAGAAAAGGAGGTAAAATTAAACTAATAAATTTTGAAACGATCTTAAAACAAGCTTTAAAATGACACCGATTTTTTTGGTGCACGTGTTTTCATGATTATTTCGTGAAGTGACCAAAGTATAAATAAACTCATTATAAAATTATGTTCAGAAATGATTGTGCAAATTTAAACCTTGTCTACATGTTTGCAAGGTATGTACAATAATGTCCCCCAAAATACTGGGTGAATCGATTTGGACATTAAATTCGAGAAATTGGTATCATAATCAAAAATTAAACCAGCAGCGCGTAGCTCATTTTAATCTGTATCATTTATACGCACATTGCCCTTGATTCAAATGACTGGTTACAAAGAAACCGAACGATAATACATAAATGAGCGCAATCGGTGCAGATCGTTCTAACTAGTCTGATCAACCGGCTCTTTTTTCATACTCGCTCACGTCATCCCTGCCTAAAGTTTGCGTTATCTCATTAGGCTGTACAGCCCGAAAAAAAGGTGACAGTTCAAAATCAAATCAGCTGATTTGAAACAGGCCATCCTGCTGAGCATTGTGACCCCTCTGTTTTTCACTATTTTGACAATTATGGGCATTTTCTGTGTTGTTGTTGGATTTTAATTATGATTTACATGGTTTAGGGAACCCTGGATACATTTATGCATTTTTACAAGAATTGTTGTTTGTTTTGATGCGATTTTAAGAGCTAATTCAGGATGCGAGGGCACTGTTTAAACTAAAAGCTGAATTACCCATCCCCCCATACTGGAATGACATTATTGTTTTATTATCAAATCAAAGTTAATGATAAATAACACCACCTGTCCAAAATTTGAACTCTCAAGCGTATTTCACTTGTGTAGTACCCATCTGAAAATATATATAGACTCTTGGTTGACGTCAGGTGACCTTAGAATGACCTCTATTATATTTTGCATTATATCAATATTATACCATGTTTGAGCCAAATCTGTTTATAACCCTATGTGTACCAAATGCTAGAGTCTTTTTGATTATCACAACACTTAATATGCAGCAAGTAGTGAATTTCAAGGTGATTTCCGGTAATTAACCCCGTTTGACCCCTGCATGACCTCGAACTCAAAATCATACAGTTTACATAATCATTTCTTTAAAATAACGTTATTGTAAGAGACCAGTACTAATGTCTGGCGACCAAATCTTTGGAAAGGTTTGAACGTATTTTTGGCATGCCTAAAGGATATTGAACAAATTTGGCTTGGGCTGCCCAATTCAAAGTGTTAGCATTTTGGTAGGGGTCAATTAAGGTCAAGCAGGGGTTCAAAATTATAAGATATCCCAATTCTTTCAAAAATATACCAAATTACTCGACTGGTCATATAGTTTGCAGCATAAAGTGCGCTGACCTTTGTCACATTTCTGCCCATCAGCATCGTAACTAAATTTATGCAATTTATTCATGTTGACAGTCCCGTGCACATGACATTCCTGGACCAGCAGCCAGCACAACTTCCACAGAAACTGGAAAGGAATATTCTGACAGCATCCATTCAAAGGTACGATTCATTTCATTGAAGGAGGTATATATGACTTTTTGACTATATTTTGCATATATTCTATAGTTTAAACAAAATTTAAAAAACTGCCCCTAGAATAACATCTCATATCAAGAAAAACAAACATTTAGAACGAGTTTATTTTGTAAGAGTTGAGAGATTGCAGGCCCCGTATTGAACGTCGACCTGCATTCATCCAATCTGGTGTGCGATTCACGTTGTGATAGTCCATAGTTTTAAGTTCTGAGTTTTAGTTTATATTTTGTTCATAAACCAAAAACCGAAGATCTGGTCTGCAATCATAACACCGAAAGCTGAATTTATTCTTCATCGCTAAGCGATAGCGATTGGTTTATAACCAATGAGGTAGAGCGCTTTTTGACAACAATTCTGAACAACATTTATAGTCACCGGAGGTAATTTAGACAAATGACCCCAGATGGCATATTGATGACATTTCTTTAACCCGTGTCAACAATGTATTACACTCAAGTCAGCAACAATTCTTCAGACCACTTTCGGAAGCTTTAGTGTGTTGTTTGGCTAAGTACATGCTACTGACCATGTTTGACATTTGACCCCAAGCTGGGTACAACTTATATTAAACTTGGCCAGTGGTTCTACTCACCGTGTTTGGGGAGTAAAATATAGAGTAGGAGTGGCAAGAAGTGGCTAGAAGATTTTCCCAAAACGACCCCTAGTATCCCCTGCATGACATTTGACCCATATGTACATATTATAACAAGATTGCGTCAGTGGTTCGTATAGCCAAGTTGGATATAAAATTAATTGAATCGATTGAGCCCATATTCTTTGGTCGAGCTGTGAGTTTTAAAATATTAAAACTCTGTAAAACTAACAACTCTATACTACTTAATGTGTGCGGGAAGTAGCATTTTAAAGGTATTTCGTTAATGACCCAAATTGACCCCTGAATGACCTTTGATCCCAAATCGGAGTTTGTGTAACATCAAAGATTAATGCACATGTGCAAGTCCCAGCTCTGAGCTATGAAATTTGTGAAAGGAGTAGCAGTTAAAGCTGAAATCACGTTTTTAACCCATGTGACCTTTGCGTGACCTTTGACCCGGAACTGGTCACGTGTCATGTGTCGCTCTGGATAGTGATGCTTTACTCCTCTTTTCGCCAAACGACAAGTGTTTCTGGAATGCTGCTAAAATAAGAAAACTTTTAATTCTAATTTATTGCACATTCTAGGGAAGCGTGGTTACCTTTTTTTAAATAGATGAGTGAGAGGGTTTTCAATGAAATATTTTTGTGTCAAAATTGAAGCATCCTATGTATAAAAGAATATATGAATATTTACTGCACATCATATATAACGATTCGTGATACCCAATTGTAGCACATTTGATGAAGCAGAGAATTTTATTTCAATTTTATATACGCCAAAATATTTTATTAATTGAGCAAGAATAAGGATAGAAAAAACGTTGAAAATTCTATGTAAAACTTACATTAGACCCCACCAAAGATTACTGTTTCGTTTTTATGGTAATCTAATCTTTTATTTCCTGAAAAAAAATTGAGGTCTAATGTGGATTTTTTATATAAATGATTAAAACATCGAACGTGTATACAAGAAAAATGGTAGGTTCCTCTATAGTATTTTACTGACCATGGAAATGTACTGACACGTGTTCGGCGAGTCAAAATCGATATAATGTATTGTCCATGTAGAGGCCCATTTATATGATTTATTGTCGGATTTCTGTATGTAGAACACGCAGTTAACAACAATTGAGCGCTATTAATACACATTAATGTTTTTAGGCAAATAAAATTACAAAATATGGTAAGTTTTCTGCCTTTGCTTGTCACGTGGTAGGCCTATGTTGAAGTTGCGATTATGTTCAAATAAATTTCAAATGGATACCAACAAGGCAAGTGGCCATGCGGTCTAAGGCGCTAGGCTCATAGAGTATCCAGAGCGGTGCGACGTGAGTTCGAACCCCGCCTCTGTCAAACTTAATTTTACTTTTTTTAAATTTCATATTGGGGAAATGTGGCTGGGAGAATTTATGTATGGCGTGGAGTGGTGTGGTGATGCTTAGACCAAGTTAATAGTGGTCACCTTTTGCACTTTGATCAAAGCTCACATGCGACAACTCTCGTTTTTCTCCCTCCCATTACATCAGATAAATCCACAGCCCCTGATGAGTAGCTTGACCGAAATCCAGTTATAACTTGATATTAAAATCGGACGAAAGAACTTGAACAAACCTCACATTTATCAGCTAAAACGGAGCCATTTGACCTCTTGGGTTTTGTTAAATCAGTGCTTCCATAAGTTACCCCGCGCATGCAGATAAGCGTTTCGTAGGCGTAGCGTATCTGTTCAAGAAATAGCACGACTACGCAAATCGATGCATATTGTCGCGCTGGTTCAACCTAAATTCTCTTTTCAGATCGCGAACACGAGTGAAACAGTGAAATAGTGAAATAAAATCCCTGAAAAAAGCAGTTGAGGTTTACACATCAGGATTTTCTTTACTTTTATTTATAAAAAACATTACAAAGTACATACATAGCAAAAACGCTAAATTTCTCAAAAGAAACAACGTCTGGAGTACACAGCCACGTTACATAATACAAAGTAGAATGATACAGGGCTATCAGTGATAAGTGTACCATCGCAGAGCCCTGATGCTGCTTTTTTTTACTGAGAAATGGCCGGCCCTTTAATTTGATTTAACATATTGGGCCATAGGGCCCTTAATATTTAACATTATGGAGTTCATGTACAAAGGTCAATGTTAAGGGATAAAAGTGTACTAACTCAGAGCCTTGAAGCTGCTTTACTTACTGAGAAATTGTCAACCTTTTGTTTTTAACCTATTAATCTATAGGGCTCATGTAGCCTACCCGTGATGAAATATATTTCTCAAAGGCTACAAACCATCCCATAGTCCTGAAGCCGCTTTATTAGCTGAGAAACGGTCGGCCCTTAGTTTTACCAGTTTTTTCATTTTTTGAAAATCACGATGTAATACAAATTTTATGACAAATTATTAAAATTTGATATTTTTCATATTTTTGATATATAACAGTCCTCGATGTAAATTTTATAAATCTAATGACATATTCTTAAAGTGTATGTAGCTGGGAGGAAAAGCCGATCAATTGAAAAATTTTGACCTTTCATATTGAAGATATGGATTTTTTTCCCAAAATGACTTAATTATTTTGTGTTTCGGGAAAAAGATCCATATCTTCAATACGGAAGGTCAACATTTTCAATTGATCGTCGGCTTTTTCATCCCACCTACATACACTTTAAGTAAAAATCATCATTTGCGAATTTCAAAAAATCAAAATTATTTTTTATCAAAAGGACATTCTTCGTATTCAGAATGCAATTCAACATCTCTGATGTGCTCTAATGTCCCACAATAAATACTGTCCAAACGTTCATACCCCACCCCTTAAATGGGAAAACTTAGGCAGCCGATAAGAGAAAATATATTTACTTTAGCACTTATGGAACCTGCCGATTGAGAATTAATGTCTGTTAAGTGAGGGCTGTTATTTGAACAGTTATGGGATTAGTTAATAATATTATTTTGATAGGTTTCAGGTGGTGGTCGCAGTGCATTCTCTAAATTCAGTAAATTTCCATCGTCAATCGTGTAATTGAATGGGATTATTTTAAAATTTTAAAACGCTTGAAATATCACAAACAAATAGGCCTATGTTAATAAATAATATAAATACAAGCTAAAACCGTTGGGGTTCGATAATGAACCCCACAAAATTAACCGAGTATATTGGAAAATGCCATACGGCCGGGCGGTGTCACAAGTTGCCGGCTCTATCATGCCACTCGCCGCCTGATAGGTTTCTACCTCTTACAAATGTTATTCGGGTCAAATTTATTGTCAGAACACGGAGATAAAATAGCATTAAATTGAAATAGATGTATCAAGGACGTTTATGAACATTAATAAATAGATGTATCGAGGATGTTACGTTTATGAGCATTAAGACATAGATGTATCAAATTGTTAATGTTATACGTTTATGAACATTAATAAATAGATGTATAGAGGATGTTACGCTTATGAACATGATTTTCAACATTGTTAACAATATTGCTAGTATGTCAACAAATGAAAGTTTTGTAATTTGTTGAAATTCTTCAATACTAAATTATTTTGAATGTCATCAAATTGTAGATCTCTAGTCACATTTTCGATGTATTAACAACTAGCTATGTAGCAAAGACGTTAACTTCATGTACAAAACATTAACGCTCTTATTTTGTAAACATTGTATACCCATAGCTACTTTAATCAACAATAAATGTTCTGTAATTGTTCATTATCCTTCATTTCTATTAGACTTTCAGTGTATTAGCAAGTAGATGTATATATGTATAACAGATGTTATTCGTTTGTAAACACTTTTTTCATAAACATAGGATACCCAAAGCTACTTATTATGCTAACAATGAACGTTCATTGACTGTTAGGCTAAGTAAACGTTACAGGATAATATGTATTCAAATTCTGCCTCAAGGTTCCTGCTTAAATTGTGTTCAAGAATCAACTAAGATTTATTTGGCCCACCTTTTGCCAGTAAATAGGCTGTCAGGCATTATCCAGTGTATTTTTATTACACGTGCCCGGTCTTATCACTTGGTACACAATAGCTCACCAATCTGAAAGAAAGCCTGTTTTAATCACAATGGTCAGAATTAAATAGTTTCGGTAAAATGATTAGACAAATAGGCTACACTGTCCATACACTGAGTACAGTATCATTGCAAGATCATGGGCTAAGTACCGTAGTCCTTGGCATTTGAGGTACTTAAAACATACTCATTATGATCGATGCGAATTATAGAAACAGTTCAAACAATAAAATAACTACACCTTTATCTTGACACTTCCTCATTTGCTCGCCCTGTTCCTTTTTAAAGGAATTTTTATTGTCCTTTGTGATGGAATTTTTAAAAGGTTCTTTTTTATTTTGAAAAGAAGCAACATCGGTTGTTTTGTAATTTTTCATCTTAATACTAACCACAGAGTGTCCGTCCGTCCGTCCGCGCGCTATCGCGTTCGCGTGGTACGATATCGTGTTCGCGCGTGCGATATCGCGTACGCGCTGTGCGATATCGCGTGCTCGCGATGTGCTATCGCGGAGTATCAACGTGGGTGTGCGCAGTGTACCGCATCGCGCATTGGAAAGCATTACAGTGTGACTAACAGGTGCATCTCATCGAACCAATAGGCCTATTTTCAAGACATGATTAACATAAAAATCAGCAGTTATGGTAAGGCCTATATAACCCGTTCGCGTTCACATTTCTCCCGATTGAATGGACGGCCTACATCCAGACACTACTAGAATTTTGGGGTATTAGAGTTGATTAAGTTGTGTCTTAATCATTGAGATACGTATATCGTAGTAGTTTGAAAGGTTAGGACAAGTATTATGGGTAACGGGTGTTGGGTAATTAGAGATAGGCCTATCACGAGAACCGCCCAACCCGAGAACCGCGAAATCTAGTGTAGTATAAGTGTACGTGTACGTTAACTTTCAACAACTCTCACAATACAAAATTATCTTTATAATTGTGTTGCAACATGCAAAAGATTGATCAGTAATAGTCTAGCTAAAAGGGCTGTTATATGTTCCTGCTAAAATTTGTGTTTCCAGTGGTTGAATGTTCAAACTAGGAGAAACTAAAGCACCATCGGAACTTTTGTTTATTATAATTATACGTCGTATTTAGTTATTCTAGATTCGAATTGATACTTAGCTTTCACCTCACAATACGACGACCGGTTTTGACTAATTTGTGGCTATTTTTGATCCATTTATATAAAATGCAATATTTTTTGTGACCATAAACAACTACATTTCGGAGTTACTTTTTCACTTTTATCTTTCTACAGACAACGGTAAAATTTCAACTTCTGACTAACGCAATCGACATTGAAACCATATATCTGTGCATTAAGGACAAGAAAACACAAAAATTTTCTAAAGAGCCAATTGAGTGTTGCACCTATAAACAGAGTCTTTTCTATACGGAAACGTGGGCTTTGGCGGAAACTGAACGCGAATTGCCTGTATCCCAAGCATGTGAATATCGATATGCTATCAAGAAAAAGGCCGGAATATTTTCTAGGTCCTCTGTCATAGAAGAAATACATATATTGAAGATACTGCCACCCCACGATACAGCACGAAATATATTCCGCAACCCAAAAGAGCAATACTACACTCAAGAGAAGAATTTAGACAAGGGTCGACTTCTTTATGTAGATATGTTACTTTCAGGAGTAACTGATGACAGTCTGCTCTCTTCCGTCCAAATAACCAAAGACCTAGAATTTCAGAAGATAATGAATGCCATACAAGGTCAAAGAAAAGTTCTCGAATGGATGCAAAACCACCTCCAGAGTGTTAAAGGGAATAGCGGCAGTCCGACCACTAGAGCACAAGTGCAATTTCTTTTTCTTATCCTGGGAAACTTGTTGATGGAGAAGAGCTTTAGCTGGGACTTTATCCCAAAAAAATTAACGCAGCACAGGTGCCCAATCACGAAAGAAAGTGCCTCTTGCCTCCTTCAAGTTTTGGAATCATTTGACCATAGACATTCCACTCTCATCAGAGCAATATCAAAAGAAGGTCTGGAGCGTTTGGCAAGATGGCTTCTTCTTCTTGCGAAAGGGACAAGGATTGATTTGTATTACTATTTTTTCCCAGTCATAGATGCTGACAGCCTGATTAAGATAAGTTATGACTTATGGACATCTGAAGTAGATGGTAATTTATGGCAACAAGGAAGTCATCAAATTGCCCGTCTTTGTGAATTATACTCCACGCATCAGAATGATGTTCAATCATTACTCTGTACAATCGCCCAAAGAATAACGAGCATTGAAGTGCTCTTTTCTTTCGTTGATCTGTGCAAAATGCACCACGTGGCAGGAAACAACCTGACAGACGAACTTGCGAAAGTTCTTGAAAGACTCATCAACTTATATACCTCGAATAAGCTGAGTAATCTCTGGATGATGTGGGAAATGACGTCTCCTAACGACACTGAGCTGCGAAAAGTTATACGACGACATGTGCAGCGCTACTTCCCACTAACTTGGGAGAAACACGAAGCAGATACTATCCGCATATTCTTATTGGAACCAGGTGTTTATCAGTCAGGAGAGGAAGTTGTGTCTGCGGTCGATAATCTTTTAAAGAGACACCGAGCTGCAGTAATTGATGACATACCGGAAGTATTTTTAAAAATCATCCAATCTGCACAGATCATGACATATCTGTCTGATCGGGAGCATCGGAAAGTTCTGGAAAAAGGGCTGAATTATATGAAACCGGACACACCCATTACAAGACAGAAAATTCCGAGTTTGTGCAACCTCTACCGACTGTTGGGTATCCTACATTATGGTGAGCACTTGCGTACTAAACATGAATTGCAAAGGAAATGTTCAGACTCTATTTACAGGAATCAAATCCCTGTGAATATACTTATTAACTGTCTCATGACTAATAAGTCGGGTTTGAATGAACATGAACTGACATTTCTTGCCAATCATATCGTGTATCTGCTGCGCGATGAAGGAAAGAAGAAGCAAGGTAAAATCAAACAACTGAACGAAGTGTGGAAAACCAGTGGCATTCAGGTACGCTCGAAACTGGAACTAGAGGTATGGCGAGCTGCAGTTGAGTTGATAGACACTCCGGATTTGTCAACGGGATTCTTGCAGGAAGACGGTATGACAGAAACAGGGAAGGCCAATGTTGATCGACTCATTCAAAACATTCCAATATGGCAGCTTGTATTCGGTGCAGTTGGGGATCAAGCTCGGAACCTACTAGATCACGAGAACGTCAAATGTGTCGTGAAAACACTCAGATATATCTCATCAATACTTGAAGCAGGGAAGTTATCCTTCCAAATGATGCAAACTTTCCGTCAAAAGGGAGAAGTTTTGACAGAGTTGATTAAGACAGTGGATAAGTATGAGACAGAAATCGCTGCATCATGGGATAGGGCACTTATTGCAAGTTCTAACATGCTTACAGATAGCCGCCAGAAAGTGATATCCTTGAAAAGATTTTCCACGCTAATTGAAAGACTTGCGTCAACGGCATGCATACAAGGTGTGAGACCGTTTCAACAGGAAATACGTCTAAAGCACAAAGCCACCGATATAGATTCCCAATGTTTCCTCTGTGATACCAGGAATAGACCTAAGGAATTTTGGGGATCACTTTATGGATTAATTCCAGTAGCTCTGCAGACTCATCACATTTCGAACTCGTCAATGTTTCGGAATATCTGCCGCGTAGGTATTGAAAAAACGCTTGAAAGAGATTTACCAACCTACAGAGAGTCAGGTAGTAAAGACCAAGCCACATGTACAGCATTTACTGATGTGGCTGCTCTTGCAAAGGTCATCAAAGAGGACTATCTGCCTCTCTTTGAACGGCATTGCAATGACTTATTAAATGGCAAACTTGACATTAAAGTATCTATTGTTGATGAAATGCTAGGCGATGTGAAGAACGAGCAGGTACTAGCTGAAGAACTGAAAGTCTTGAAAAGACATTTCGATAAAGAGTGTGTTCCACAAGCAATTGAGGCGCTGACAAACTTTGTTGGTTTGGATGATCTGAAACAGAAGGCATGTCAACTCCAAGCTGTATTCAAAATATTTCAAGTTACCGATACAACAGAGTCGATACCTAATGCTTTGGAGGCCTTAAGAAGTCTAGCTGAAAAGAGCACTCAAGAGATTCTATCACTGGCAAATCTCAATGTAGCTATGATAGATGTCCTGATGATAGACAAGCAGTTTACTGCAGACGATTGGACTATCCTCGAACAACTTGCGCAGTGCACGCAACTGATACATTTTTTGCGCCCGATTATTGACAAAGACGAGGACCTACGAACCCTTATTGGAGCCGTCGAAGAGCATGCTGAACAATCGGTGAATGTTGGAACAGTATCAGATCTGATTGATGTTAAAAGGTATATTCAGCCGCTTTTGAAACTTCAGGATCCCGACAAGGCCAGGAAATTTGCAATAGCAATCACAGAAAACGAACATCTAAGAGAAGGAATGCCAGCAAAGATACATAATTGCTCAAGAAATGTTTTCAGATTGAAAGACTTGCATGACAACATAGCGAATCGAGAGGAGGTAACGAAAGTGACAATACGAAATGCTCTGGAAAAAGGAAAATACACTTTCGTTTTGGACAATGATTCCATGTGGGTTATAATGTCCTTTAAGTCCAAGGACGAAGACAAAACATACACCCTTGATGACCTCAACGACTTAAAAAGCAGGGCTTTGCTTATTGTGAACTCCAACAAATCGCAAACTGCAAAGGCAACCGAACTCCTACCAGATATGTCAGAAGATTTACAATTATTCATCGACATTATAACCATAGTAAATGATATAAGTGAACTCTTAAATGATCTGCAAGAAACTGGTCATTTCGATTACCGGCATTTTAGAGAAGAGGCACATGATCAAGAAAGTCTAGACACTTTACGGACAAAGCTAACCGTCAATCAAAACGGGTGGCATGATATTCTACACGACATGCGTGAGCAGCACTATTTTCTTAATTTCTTTCATTCACAGCAGCTCTGGATTATTGACCAGTTTTTTCAGCAAAATATTCCTGCATCCATAGAAATTGAACAACTTCTACAATTTGTAGATCACGAATTCACACTGAACGACGCAGTCCTGAAATATTACAGTAATCCGGATGATAACGATAACCTCCGCCTCCGCCTTGACGCTCTAGGAAATACACTGAGTCAAATTTTTCCTGAAAAGCGAAGGCCGAGACGGGCTTTTCCAGATAGAGACACAACTCTAGATAACTTTGTCTATCCAGGAAAGTTATTTGTTGCTGACTTAGATCAAGGAAGTACTCAATCCATTCCGGTACTATTAGAGTTGCATCGCAATACGTCAGGATCATATCCCGAAGCTTCTCAGATCCTCTTTTGTCACCATAGAACGACAGTGGAAGAATTATCACTTCTCCTGCAAAGATGTAAAGGAGCTGCAAACAATGGACGAAAGGATACACTATTCAGTATTATCAATATAGAATTACTGGCATCAGAAGCTCAATTTCATTTAGTTCGTGAAATCAAAAGCTTACAGAGGACAAGCAAAGAATTTCTTCTTGCACTTATTTGTCGTGGTGGGAACAATCATCATTTAGACCATTTTCTGCGAGAATATTCGCAAAGGATTCACGGGATGAACGAGTCACAGGTTGAACGTTGTCTTCGTTCAGGCTGGAAGCATGTTGAAATGGTTACTTCAGATCTACCAGGGATGGGCAAGACAGAATATATCTTGGAGAAGTCAATGAACCAGGACCTATTGGTAGAAACTATTCCAGTGAGCGGTCCTATTACAAAAGAAAGTCTTGTCAAAGATTTCCTGAAACACGATGTGCAAACAAGCACATTACTGCACATCAATGTAGATGCAATATCTGATCCGGATTTATTCGATTCATTTCTTTTTGAACTGATAGTATTGAAAAGAGTGACAAGTCGCAATCAGGTGCTTACTCTAGCTACAGATTACGTATCCTTGGAAATAGCGAACACATCTCAAAACAAGTTGAGAAATTCCTTACCAACTTGCAAATGTTTCAACAGAAACAATCTGCAATGGAATGATTTCAACGACTTCATCGTTAGCACTGAGCTTGATAGTACGGTACAAATAGTGTGTCATTACCTAAAAGCGCAGGATGAAGCAAAGCTAGACTCAACTGATGTCATACCATCACATCCCTTACCAGAAAATGAATGTCGCAATCTTCTTAGGACACACTTTCAAAATCGACCAAGGCAAGAACTATCGTTTACGGCGATTGGGACATATCTTGCTATTTTTGCTGGTGAATTACAACGAATGACGAACTCTGTATTTTTTACTGTCAAATATTTACAAGACATGTTAGGTGAGGAAGACCGTCAACAACTGAGAAGCAATTTGATGAATGCTATGGCAAACATTGCAGAAGATTTTTCAACACGGGCAGTCTCAGTAGGTACCTGTGAAGGAACAACATCTACAGAACTGTCACGATTTCATACAGGGAGTGAAGTTTCTGCAGAGCATATGGCAGCGCGAGTAGAAAACATGGTAAAGTGGGAAAGCAGCAATCATCTTATGTTGATGTTTAATCGTCATGACCCTCAAACATTATCTCTTCTCTATCGCTCTCGTGACCAAGTGTCAGTGCCGATTAGGCATTTGTTTGAGTACCAAATTAAGAAAGACCTGCCAGACTACAGAAGATATTCTCAAGAAGAGTTGCAACAGTTATTGGAACTGGTGTGTCGACATCAGAGATCTTCGTTCGATACAAATAATCTGAAGGAACTCAAAGACAACTATGCACTTACGCCAGACAACGTGCTGAAAATGATCTTGATATACCTGCGAGTGAAGTCGGGTATACCAATAATAATAATGGGAGAGACTGGATGTGGGAAGACCACTCTCATAACCTACCTCGCCAGGGTTTGCGAAGTGCCTTTCTTTCCCTTTCCAGTTCACGCAGGAACAAAGAAGAAAGATATATTACAGCATGTCAAAAAACTTGAAGAAGCAGCCGCAAAAGACATGAGAAAAGAAAAGACAGAGATATGGGCTTTCTTCGACGAGATCAACACATGTGACCACCTTGGACTCTTAAATGAAATCATACTCCACCATACATGTGAAGGCAAACCCCTTCCACAAAACTTGGTGTTCATGGCAGCATGCAATCCGTACAGATTGAGAGAAGGTACAAAGACGACTGCTGGACTTGAAGGAAAAGTTCAGCTCGATGAACAATCGAAACTTGTTTACCGAGTTCATCCACTTCCAGAAGGAATGATGGATTATGTCTGGGACTACGGGTCACTTGATAGGAAGGATGAGGCTGGATACATCAAAAGAATGCTTGAGGGTGTCACTGAATTCAGAAATGAGCTGTCTACATTACTCTGTATGTCTCAAGAGTTCGTAAGAAAGGTTGAAGGCACACGTTACTGTGTCAGTTTAAGAGACGTACAGAGAACCAAGCGTCTTGTTCGATTTTTCAAGGATGATTTACTCACGAAGAAAACAATGACTCCTGTCCAGCACAAGATCCAATTCTTCAGAAACAATGAGAACATAGAGAAAGAAATTCGAGCATGGATCTTGTCGGTTGCACATTGTTATTATTCTCGGCTGGTTAACGATTCTGACAGAACCAGCTTTCTTGAAGACGTTGCAAAGGTGCTAAAGAAGATAGTTCCTGACATATCTGCAAAATACGTAACAGACGTAATCAAGGGGGAACAAATGGATATTCTTAACAAAATGGAACTTCCGCAGGGAACTGCTAAAAACGTGGCTTTGAGAGAGAACGTCTTTGTTATTCTCGTGTGTATCCTCACCAAGATTCCAGTGTTTGTAGTGGGTAAGCCGGGTTGCAGCAAATCGCTTTCAATGCAGCTGATTGTGAACAACCTTAGAGGACTTGATTCTGGATCTGAATTTTTCAAGCAGCTACCAACAGTGTTTCCAATTTCATTTCAAGGATCCGAGTCATCAACGTCAGAAGGTATCATCAAAGTTTTTGAGAAAGCAGAGAGGATGAGACATAATAGTACAAGTAGTTCCAGCTTTTCACCAGTCGTAGTACTTGACGAAATTGGGCTGGCTGAGGTTTCCCGGTCTAATCCTCTCAAGGTTTTGCACAGCCTGCTTGAACCAACGGTGGGGGGTTCCCCATCTTATTCCGTTGTTGGTATATCCAATTGGGCTTTAGATGCTGCCAAAATGAACAGAGCGATACATCTTTCCCGACCTGAACCAACCGCAGAAGACCTGTATGAAACAGCGAAGTCCATCCGCGATGATGTTGATAAACGTGACCTAAAAGAAGTTTCGAACGACAGATTACGCCGTCTAGCTGAAGCATACTTAGACTACGTCAATCAGCAGCGACCAAAAAATTTTCATGGTCTTCGAGACTATTATTCCATGGTAAAATACATCACTACGACATCAGAAGATGACAACGTATACGGAAATGATGCAAGAGTAGAACGGGGACTTTTACGAAACTTCGGTGGCTTGCGAACGTCTGAAGTAAACCACATGATAAATGTCTTCATGGAGAAAATGGGCATCATGCAAGAGCAAGATAAATATCCATCTGTACTTGAAAGGATTCGTGACAATCTTAAAGACAAACAAGCACGTCACATGATGATCATCACAAGCGGAGACTCTGCTCTTACTATCCTAGAACAAGCTCTTCAGGATCGGGAATACAAAGTGATGTTTGGAAGCAGATTCGAAGATGATGATTCTGAAGAATACAACTACAGGGTTCTGAGTGAAATAATTCTCTGTATGGAACGTGGCATAACTCTAATATTGAGAGATCTGGAAAGCATATATGGTAGTCTTTATGATATGCTGAATCAAAACTACATGCCTTACGGTGATAAGAGAAATTGTAGAATTGCACACGGACCGAATAGTAGCCCGTTGTGTGAGGTACACGAAGATTTCCGGTGCATAGTACTTGTAGACCATGACAAGATCGATGAATCCGATCCGCCGTTCCTGAATCGATTTGAAAAACAGATGTTGAAATTCAGTGATGTTCTATCTCCTGTACAAGAAGAAGCCATTCCAATGGTACAAGACTGGATCCACGAGGTTTCATCAATAGAAGGTTCACAATTTGGACCAACGGATATGTTTCTAGGATTACATCTTGAAACTCTCCAGTCATTGGTGTTCCAACGAAGAACACATCTCAATGAAGATATGACAAACACCGACGAACTTGTTCAGTGTTGTAAGGAAGGTTTGACTAAGGTGATATGTCCCGATGCCGTGATCCGCTTATCAAAGTCACAGCTTGCGTATACAAATCCGCAGGATATCGAACAACTCCACAATGATTATATCAACAATTTGCCTCAACATGAGGGCATTCGGGGATATCTTGACGTTGCAATGAACATTAGCAACAACAAAGAATGGCTAAAAGACGTTGCTTATACTCATTCAAATATCCACACGAACCTGCGTGATTGCCTGAAGGATTTTGATGGCATCCAAATAGAAACTCTTAGCCACTTCAAGAGTGAACGACATCTTAGTGATAAACTCAGTCACTTTTTTTGGGTTGGAGAGCTCCGCCAATCTCCTAATTCTCCAATGTACAGCACGTGATGCCTCGAAAATGCTTCTTGCAAAGTGTCTTCTTGACCAATATCGCAAAGAATATATTAATGTATGTGAACAGGAAAACTCAATGGTGCCAAAACACGCTTGTATCATAGTTCACATAGATCGAAATGACCACGGGGACCAAGGGGATCGGCCGACCTGGCAATTTAACTATTTAAGTGGCTGGCGTCAGGTGACAATTGACGACCTCGTCGCTGATGAGCCAACCTTGAAAGTATTAGTGTCAAATAGTGTGACCGACCTTATCACTGGAAACCATGTACACTGCAAAGATCTCACAAAAGATCAAATATTATGGGGTATGACGTGCTTGAAATATGTGATACAACAACGAGATCCTAAAAGTACTCTGCGCTTGACTGAAAGCCTTACCAAATGTTCAGAATTCCTTGAATTGTTGCAACCACAAATCCAGAAAGCTGTCACAGATATGGAGGACGAGAGAGGTAGTTGGCAAGAAAAAGTAGCATTTAACAAGGAACTGCTTTGTTCACAATTTACATTCAGCGCTGCACTGATGGAGCATCTCAGAACGTGTATTCGACGTCCAATAGGTAAAGTTGTGTACTTCCTGGAACAGAACTGTGCCTGGAATGGAGCACTCTCAGACGGCTCTACTTCTAGTGAGACAACTGCATTTTGGACAGCATGCTTCAAGTCAGAGAACCTGTTTGATATCAACTCCCAATTAATACCAGAGCCAATGGGAGTTGAAACATGCATCATTGACACCGCGATGAGAAATTACCAGTTTCCATTCTTCAGAGTCTTTCACGACAAAATTCAGAGTAAGCGAGATATGTTGCTAAAACAGGCTGCAGTAATTGGAGGCGAATCTGGGATCACAAAGAGCGAGTGCAGACAAGATTTGGCAACATCTGGCAGACTTTCGCACTATCTAGCAACAGCAATGCATAACACTGTGCCGGAATTGGAATACAATAACTATTTGGAGTCTAATTTCAACGCAATCCATGAGGACATGTGCAGAATTTTTGCAGAAGAACATTCCGTCGATATAGACTCGCCAGAAAACATGCGGTTAGCTCTGTGGCTTTTTGACCGGAAACTGTCAGTCTCGCCTGGTGCAGAGACCACAGACAGAGTGGCAAGATAGTATATTGGCTCCTGGCTCGAGGAAGATTTAATTGCTGCTGAGTTGCAATTCCTGATCTTATACAAAGACGTATTGAAAATATCTAGCGAAGATATAATTGCATCTATTGAAAGTGATACGAATAGAAAGGAAGCAGAAACTATCAATGGCAGAGCTAGAGATGCTGCTGAAGCCACCGAGATGGACAGAAACAGTCGAGATGATGGTAGTGAAGATGGTCATGAGCAAAAGGAGTGTGACCCTGACGATTTTGAAGATGATCGCGATATAACTAAGGAGCCGACAGAAATAGATCCTGAAGCCAGAGAGCAACTACAATCTACTCTGGAAGATACCATTGTCCGCGTTATTTGCAGATCTGTTTTACCACTTCAAGAACTTCTAGACAAAATTGGTGGCGTCCAATCCTGGCAAAGAAAGGCAAGTTTGTTGTTGCTCCACGCCGGATCAATAAGTACCGTACCATCGATTTTCCACTTCTTACGTTTTTGCAGAGATTTTACAACAGTTTTGTTACCACATTTCCCCATCGAGGAAGATATGGTTGCAGCATTGGCAGAGCTTGGAGATACGGAAGAGGTGGACCCACTTGCGACTAACGATGTATTTGATTTCATTTCGGGTCGTATAGACCAGTTGATGGAAGACCACTCAGATGTGAAGTCCACTCGATATCTTCAACAATTGCAATGCATGTTTTACGCAATGGCGCTAGAATCCAACCCAGACACGCCTGTATTGGATCAAATTCTGCAACAACTCGTTTCCGATACAGGTGTACCCATAGCAGGAGCAAGGCCGGTTCTTTATCGAATTATAAAGACTGACATAGAGGAATACGAGCTACCGGAGACGGGAACACCTGTGTGTGAAAGCATAATACAAACGGGACAAATAACTGATAAGTTTCCCAACTTGAAGTTACTCGATTGCATTCTCAGAGGCGAGGATGAGAATGATATTGACACGGATGTGGCTGTCACGGATGACATCGACAATCACTTGGCTGTCATTTCTTGTGATATACTAGAGGATATTGCCTTTGAGTATCTATCAGCAGATAGAATTCGCCGTATCAAAAGCAGAGACGACAAGCTCTTAGAAACTGCCATCCAATCTGTTCGTGTTTTCAATCACTCTTCAAACTGTGACCTACAAACACTTTGCGCCATTGCATTTGTACGTGCTTTCCTGAAATCGGCAGCTGAGGTACTTTCAAATCCCAAAGCATCGATTGACGTGCGAGGGGCTGGACCCCTCAACGTCCTTGGACGCGAGATTAACAATCTTCTTGGCGTGACTGACGAAGGTTTGGAAATTCAGAGGGCAGGGTGTCTTCGAATCTACCTTCTGAAAATGTTCAGACGCCAGTTCAGCCTGTACAAAGTGAGGGATATATGTACGCAACTGCAGGAAACCATCAGTGTTTTGAAAGAGCTACCCTGGAAGAAGGAACTGTTCAAGACATCGCGTCTTGTATACAATCCAATGACTTACGTTGAACGATACAGCAATGTTATTGAAGCAATGGCGGAATTTCAAATGCAGAATAAACCATCCAAGATAATGAAAATCATCAAAAGTGCGAAAGCTGAAGAGTCATACAGGTTGGGGCTTCTAGCTGTCATGATAGAAAGATTCTTTATCATACGTTCTGTGACATTATTGACAGACACAGACAAGCAGCAAGCAAAGATGCTGTTAGAGAAGAAAGAGGCGAAACAATTGGATACAGTCCTTCAAGTTTTCATGAAGCATCTATCTGGCATTCAAGATTTCAAAGGACCTATGCAGCTGAATGAAACGACCAATCACATTCGTTTAGAACAGGTTTCTGTGATTACTCATGTGGCATGTCTAATCATGTGTTCAGAAGCAACCGGGTTTCAAGAGTACTTACGACCAACTGGTAAGGTAAAGACGTTGTTTTTGCCGGGAATGGGGCAGTTCGTATCGGTTTGGGATGGCATAGACACTAAAGCCACTACATGGAACGTAAAATGTCCCTCGTGTAAATCCATCATCGCTGGGAAATTGTCCGATAAACAACCCAAATGTTGTCCTGTCTGTAACACCAAATTCAGGACCCCTAGCACACTACGTACACAGCGTGGCAGCCTTAGGAGTGATCAGGATACACCATCAAGTATTCAGACGACAGGATATACAAAGAGGACATTAAACGAGGGTGCATGTCCTGATATAACTGTAAGATCACTATCACCAGTTGCATACCGCATGATTAACATTGTGCTTCACGGCTGCTTCCTACTTGGTGTTTCTATGGGTATCCACACTGCCGATGAAGTGAACAAATCATTAAACCTCCATGACATTACCACCTCAGACGAGGGACCAATGGTATTAGATTACTTATGGAAGAAACTAGATGAAGATTGGTCTACACTTGGTGAATTACTCCAGGTCGGAAGTGATAATACCGCTTTATTCTTCCATTCTTGCCTTCAACAAGCAGGTGACATTCTCAAAACCAGTGGGCAAGAAGATAAGCATCACGACGCGAGAGATGTGTTTGAGAAGGAGTGGTCGTTTGCGATAGATAAAGAGGTTAAATCTCGGTTTGAAAGAATCAATACTTTCAAAAAGAAGGCCTTTGAAAGTATGGGCTCACAACAAGCTGAATTGGAACATGAGATTGAAGAATTACTTCCTGTCACAGGCCAAAACACAATTTCTCGGCAACTCCGGCAGAAGGGTTGTACTTCGTATCGTCATTTCAGAGCAAGCATGATCACCCAGTTGCAGACCTTTCACGGTGAGCATATGTTCCTTCGCTTGTTGATGTCTAAAGAAATGATTCTTTCTTATGTCCGTCACCTACAAAACTTGCTGCAATGGAGCCGCATGGTATCAGAACGTCTTGACAGACGAATCGAGCGCCGAGAAGGTAGTCGCACCATTCACGAGTTCTTGGCAAATAGCCATTATGTTCCGTCGGATGAACGGGAAAAGGTGGAAAAAAGATTCAAGGAATTTCAGACGGCTTGGAACAGTGTACGAGATGGATGGACACTGTTAACGGGTAGCATCGCGAATTTCGAAGCCATGTCACTTGATCGACCTGTATCTGCTTCTATCATGGAGCAAAGAAGCGAATCTAATCCACTTCGACAGATGATTAAAAGATTGATGGATATCCAGAACCAGTTTCTTCAAGAGGCACTCTGCATTGCAGCATCTGGGGTTTGCCCTACTCTTAACTTTTTACTAAAGGACACTGCGATCGCTGCACTTCCCACAGCTACCTTAGAAGATTCAGACAGATTGATTATACAGTACAAGTGGAATGACGACTATTTGATTTTCTGTGATGTCAACACTGAATACGGAAAAGGGATGCTGATCCAATACGACTACACAGCAATTGAGAGGGAGTTAGTTCGGAATTTGGTATTGAACAAAGCAATTCTCACAGCAGGAGAAACATTTACACGGTTTGCTTATTCTGACGAACTTTTCCACGCTTGTTCTACCATTCTCCTGGACGTAGAAAGGTTAGAAGGTCTTCCTCAACAGAAACTACCAAAAGACGTGACTAACGCTATTGTAAGAGAAGATGGAAAGGATCCCAATTTCACCAAGAACCTTTTGGAACATCTGGAAGTCCTCTTGTTGTTCCTGAAGAAAACGGGAGGCAAACCAGAACAGTCCCTAAACAGTTTCATAAAGGAATGGTCAGCGATACTTCCGCGTTCTTTCCCGGGTAATCTACTTCCAAAACCGCGTGAATCCATCAAGCTTCGCCACGTTATTAGCCTGTATGAAACATTAGAAGACCTTATGGCCAATAATACCATATCATCATTGCAGAGCTGTTATCGCACACCACTAAAAGATGATACAGTGGTCAGGAAACTCACAACAGAATGTACCAACGTTGATGTGGATCACGTTGACGATGTTCTTGGAACCATCCGTAGATTTGTATTCCGCTACTTACGTTCAGGTATAACTAAAGACCCAAACAATGGACTAGTTAGCCTTATGAAGCATACAGCAGTCAAGACACTGAGATGCGGTGACGTGGCTAACCTGATACCTGAAGAAGTCACCGTGGGCCACTTGGTTGACGTCCTCAACATTCTAGACAAACAAGTTGAGGTAAGGCTTAAAGCCATATTGTACAATTTCTATAAAATAGATTTATATTTCTTTTCCATAAAATGTTAGCTTTTACTGTCAGATTATCATGTCCACTTTTAATTTTGAGCCGAACAACTGAAGTAAAGCAAAGAAAATCGTAATTTACTACCATGCATCGCCAATGCGTGTTACTCCGCCGGTCGTGTTACGGTACGATCCTTTGATGTGTGTGTATGACCTCCCCGCACGCCATGTACGTAATGTGTTATGAACATCGCATATGTGTTCGAAAAATATTTTCATTGTAATAATAAACCGTCTTAAACAGTTAAAGACGATTTTGACGAAACTACATCACCCAAAGTGTTGATTTTTGCAGGATGTCTTAGTTTACTAAAGTACATTACAATCGTGAAAAAAACAAAACTTTAAATATTATTGAGGGCATCATTCTCAGCAAATGTTACAACATGGCATGAAGGAGACTTTCTGGCGTTCCTATCATGCCTATATTTGGTTATATTTTCCTCATCAACGTTTTGCTTTCCTTTATTTTTATTTGTCTCTTTTCTTTTTCTTTATGTATATTTCTTCTTTGTTTTTCATCCTCACTGCCTCACTATTCTCATCTAAAAATGTTTCATTTGGATTTCCTAGTTTCACTAATGGGTCAGTCCATGTCAAAACAGACTGAGTGTACACCCACCCTCTTGGATTATGCTCTCCTTTGGCTCAGGGGTACCTTTCATGGACCCCTAGGTGAGGTCTGAAAAAAATTCAAATTCAATTTCGTTTCCGAATGGCGGGCCATCTAAGTTTGGCGACCTTGACCAAAATTGGGAATTTAAGGTGTCCAAATGACAAAGCGCTCTCTTTGAGAGGCATTTTCTTCTTAATTAAATCAGTTGTGACCCTTTTTTTGAATGTGGTCACTCACTGGCTGTGTCTGAAATGCCTAATGCCAAAAAAGATTGATTTCGGAATTTCGTTGGGATTTCAGAGGGGGTCAAAATCAGCACTTCATACTGTTCAATCAAATTATCTTTGATTTTGAAGGACCCATGATAATGCCACAGTGCACTTATAGGTCCTAATTATGTTCAGAATGGATTAACCATGTGCCAATGTCTATGAGCAATTCAAAAAAAGAGAATTTTCTAGACCCCCTACAGAATTTTAGGCCCCCCTAAAGTGGTTCAGCCACAAATGGCGCTTAAAATCGGCAAATTTTGACACCTAATAACTTTAGGTGTACACCAGATATGAATTTCTAGTATTTTGCATCTGAAAGAATGTAGTCTTATGTTACTAGGAACATAAGATTTGTTTTGTATTTTTGTGTTTGATACTTTCAAAAGGTCGTTGACCTATGAACATTTTTCGTCATAGCGCCCTCCTGAAAGGTCTGACACATAACAAACTATACATTTTGGAATCCTCATGACCATACGAGTAATTTGATATATTACTTGACATAATTGGGAGCATTCTGAAAATTTGACCCCATAACCTGTACTTTGCATGTGCATCGTTGCCAGGAAGTGCATTTTGACCCCTTAAAAATCCATACAGAGGATTAGAAAGTAGTTTTTTCTTATTACTTGACTCAAGAGCAACTTGAAATATCAGGATAAATAATACAAATGGCTATAAAGTGATCAAAAATATAAAAAAATATCATACTAAAATTGGCATTTTGTACCGTATCCTGTATGCATGGTATGTTAGGCAAAAGTGACTATTTTTGAAAGCGTCAACTTAATACTAAAACACAAAAAATACAAAACAAATCTTATGTTCCTAGTAACATTAAACTACATTATTTCAGATGCAAAAGACTAGAAATTCATATCTGGTGTACACCTAAAGTTATTAGGGGTCAAAATTTGCCGACTTTAAGTGCCATTTGTGGCTGAACCACTTTAGGGGTGGCCTAAAATTCTGTAGGGGTCTAGAAATTTCTCTTTTTTTTTAATTGCTCATAGACATTGGCATATGGTTAATACATTCTGAACATAATTAGGACCTATAAGTGCACTGTGACATTATCATGGGTCCTTCAAAATCAAGATAATTTGATTGAACAGTACGAAGTGCTGATTTTGACCCCCTCTGAAATCCCAACGAAATTCCGAAATCTATCTTTTTTGGCATTAGGTATTTCAGACACAGCCAGTGAGTGACCACATTCAAAAAGAAGATCACAACTGATTCAATTAAGAAGAAAGTGCCCCTCAAAGAGAGCACTTTGTCATTTGGACCCCTTAAATTCACAATTTTGGTCGAGGTCGCCAAACTTTGATTGCCTGCCATTCGCAAACGAAATGGAATTTGAATTTTTTCTTGTGACCTCACCTAGGGATCCATGAAAGGTACCCCTGAGCCAAAGGAGAGCAAAATCCAAGAGGGTGGGTGTACACTCAATCTGTTTCGACATGGACTGACCCTAATGGTATTTTATTGATTGTACATTTCTAAATATTTCAGCAAAGGAAAGACGTAACCGACAAAATTAGAAAACGGAATCAAAATCCACCAACACGTCAGGCGAAGGTACAGATCTCACACTATTAAAAGCAGGTAACATTCATTTTGAAACATTTACTAATTACTCCCACCTTACAATATCCAACTTGTCTGTCTTATAATCTTTGGTGTCTAACATAAATAGAATAATAAAGTAGTTTAAACGGCAATGTTATTTGTTTAATATGATATTGTGCAAAAGCTTTCAAAGCTGTATCCGAAGGCCTGCATCAATAAGAGACTAGTTTTTACTTGATCGCATAGCATATTAAACAAGCTAGTTTATGTTAGCATGATTTGGTGTGTCCAGAATTGCAATCAACTTGTTTTTACTCACCTCATGCATTAGTAACATGTTTGCCTAATAATATTCTTACCCCAACAGCAATTTCGCTCACGACGATATTTTGGATGAAGTTCGATCAGAACATCAGGTACCCTCATAAAGACGAGATTTGTCGGTCCTGTTTGCCTACCGTCATGAAAATAGAGAACTGTTACTTACTGGAGAACATTGATATTTATATGGGAGAAGACACACCGACCGCACTTATTCTGAGTCAATACAACCGTGTTCCAGACTTGTGATCTCTCTGGTGATCTCATATGCAACTTATATGTGTTTCGCGAATCGCGTTTCTTCATCTGAAAACACCCCTTATTTCGCGCACTTTTCGACGAGCATGAATACCCGGTGATAACCAAGGAACGGATATGGTCATTTTCACGGTAAAGGGTGTAACTTTGGATTTTTAACATTTTAATCCGTAGTGTTCTAATAAAGCCACAGAATTCCATGATTTTTGGCCACATAAGTCATCTAGTTAGCAGCTATACCTTGGGTAGCATAATCAGCTTTGGGAGTTACTGCGTTCAGTTTTAGCAGGCTTAAATGTACTTAATATTGCCATTTTGAAAAACTATAAAAAACAGTAACATTTTTGTAAAACCATGTGTTTTCTTCAGTTAGTTCATGGATAATTTTTCTTATCCTGAAAGTACAGTCATATGTTCAGTAAACACTGCCACATTAGATTTAATTGTGAACAGCCCTGTATTTTTGAGAACCGGACTTCGATATTTGTCGTTTCGGAGGCTTCATTTTCCGTTAACAATTGTTAACAAACTTTGTGGGTGTAGCTTTGGTTCATAATTCTTGGTTATTTCTTCACTTCTTCTTGATTCATAACAGTTGTTATCTTAACTTGAAATGGGTAACAAAAATTAGTCGATTTGCAAGCTTTTAGAATTTTTATAAAATCTTGACTTCAAAGAGCCGTTTTTCCGTTAACTTTTTTGAAGCCTCCGAAACAAACTGTTCAGCAAGCTTGTGCAAATATAAATAAAAGAGCTCATCCAATCTATTTATCAAAATGTAGCAAAGTAGATCCTCAAGTCACATGTTTTTAAATCGTGGAGATATATATCACCGTTTGAAAATGGGACCCAATACAAACTTTCCGTTAACAATTGAAGCCTCCGAAACAATTGAAGCCTCCGAAACAACAATAAGATTAATTATCATCTATGCATATCTAAATTGGTGTGTTTCATACTGATATCTGCATTGTAATTATTACTTGATATGTGCAGAATGTCATAAATTAAAAAAAGATTTGACATTATGGTTAATATTTGAGAAATATAATAATACCCAAAAATGCCTGTTTCGGAGGCTTCACATGCAAAAACACCATACTTAACAAATGGGTGAAAAAATTAACATGTGATAAATCTACAATATCTGCCGCATAGAATCATTGATTCAATATACACAAGAAAATAACAGCTTTGATAATCCCAACACTGTTGTTTTCAAAAAAACTAATTCTGCAATGTTTAACAATTGTTAACATGAAGCCTCCGAAACAAAAAAAAATGACTTGCTGTGATAATTTAATTTTTGTCACAACTGAAATTCAATACTTAGAAGCAAAGCATGAAAATTGGTAATTGTGATATTTTTTACCTATTTTTTAATGTCAACTTGTAGTGGTTAGCCAAATATTTTACTTTTATGATCACCTGTGTTGTTAACTGAAGCCTCCGAAACACAAATCGCTTGATTTGCCAATTCTAAAAAATAACTCCAATTTCTGTGAAACTTGGCTGGGAGGTTCCTTTCATCAAGTAGTATTTGTACATGAAGTTAGACATTTAAATTATTCTAGGAACCCAATTAAAACTTAAAAAATATGTTTAAGGTTTGGAAGTTTCCATTGTAAATGACACTTGATGTTAAAAATTTTCAAAACTGCAATTACAAACATAGCAAAACATGGTATAAAATTTAACTTATATCTGTTGACTTACTTTGGAATGGGATTTCACATGTATTCCAGCTTTCATGTCATAATTTTCTGAGGTTATGTAAAATACATTTTTCTTAGATTTTAACCAAAATGTTATGGAAATGTCAAATTTTTTATTTTAAACCAAAAGGTTTAAGCCTTGAAACATTATTTTACTGGAATTTAAGTTGCTTCTATGCATGATTTCAGCAAACAGAAACATATTTAAGTGGTTTGAAATTTTGACCCAAAAAATCAAAAGTTACACCCTTTACTGTGAAAATGACCATATACTATGTACCTTTAAATTCTAAAAATAGAATATATACATTAAGCTTATTATTTCTACGCGAGCATGAGAGAGTTTGTTGTATTCTGCTTGTAAATACATGGTTATATTGTATCCTACTTGTAAATACTCTATAGCAAAGTATATATGATGTGTTTTATGATACCCAAGTAACGAATAAACTATGTACCTATAAAATTTGTATAAAAATAGAATCTGCATTATTCAAGTGGGTTGGTATGAAATATACTAGTATACATGATATATGATTATCATGATTACAGCTTATTATTTCTACGCGAGCCTGAGAGAGTTTACTGTATCCTGCTTGTAAATGGGGTATAGTAAAGCATGATTTTTTTTGTATCTACCCGATACGGTATCTGGAGATGTTACCACGAGATGTGCAATATTATATAGAAATAAATAGTAATATAATTATGCAATTTTGCATACTGATTCCTAAGGTACTTGAATATATTTCAATGTTGACACTGTTTCTAGGCCTGTAATGTGTTCCTTTGAAGAGTTATTGAATTTTAAACCAGAAAATGTTAAATATAGCCGGTTGAAAACAGTAAAAAACAAAAGAAATTACAAGATCTTATTTTCTTTGTTTTTTATTGTTTTTAGACTTGCATTTGCGTAAATTGGCGAACTATAATTGACGATAACTTTGGAACCCAATGTCCGATTTGAGTGGAATAAAAAGCACATGATAGAGAAAAATTTGCTTGTTCACCTCAATGTAAGTGCCAAAAGACACCATTTTCTGGAATATATGGTTTCCTCCCCCCCTTAATAATGGGTAAGAAAATAGAATATGTGATATTCAGGTGGCGTACAGTATGATGAGATTATCATCTTAATCATAGTATGATCTATACACTTGATAATTGCACGTTTTCATGTAAGTTTTTGTACAGCGTGAATAAAATAGTATGATTGTTTGAACTGGTTTGAATAGTTGTTTGAACTGGAGACGTGCTTTTCAGGATATGCTCCTGAAATATGTAGCTCGGTATAGAATTTTTAACTCTACAGTCATGTACATACTTTAAAAGATATGATTGATAAATTTGCTTAAATTTGCATACATTTTGACGAAAAGTGTAAATTATTTACCAAAGTATGTTTTATATAATGGTGTACCAAATAATAATGACCAAGCAATGAATATGCCTTGAAATTGTGTATGAAAATGGTGTAAAGTAACTTTTTAAAGAATTCATATTAAAAGTATTTTACTCATTTAAATGTATGGACTAGAAACGCGTATACTATTAGAGACATGCTCTCACAAAATGAGCGAAAAGTCACCAGGGAAGAAAATGAGAGTTCGTTGAACATGCTATAGGAACCAACAAACAGAAAGAAAAAAAAAGAAGACTTTTGAGCACTAAATGAGAGCAACCCTGGGGATTTGCATATCATTTTAAAGCTTATGATTCAGAGATTATGAATCTGACCATAACTCAAACATGTCAAAATAGAGATTTGCAACTTTCCTCTCTTTTTGTTGGAACAGAGAAACATGAAGGAGGACAGTAGGCCTACCTCATATTATTATTGTGTATAATTATTATGTAAACTCGTGCAGCTTAGTACAAGTTTGTCTACTTCCAGCCAAATTACACACGAGGATTTCAGACTAAATAACTATGATGTATATAGAAAGTTCTTCTTGTTTTGACCCTTCACAGATACACATGAAGGCGGAAAGTATCTCATATTAAGTGTGCATAATTATTATGTAAACTTGTGCGGCTTATAAGTACAGGTTTGTCTACTTCCAGCCAAATTACACACACGGATTTCAGACTATGATATAGAAAGTTTTGTCTAGTTTTAACCCTTCATAGTGTCAATGGCAGAAATAATACGCGTCGTGTTTCTGGATTGTTAGCGATGTATAGCAAAGTAATTATGATGTTTTGTATATATTTTACCGAATATGATAACCAAGCAATGAATGTATGTACCGTTTCACTTTGTATGAAAATAGACTTTGTGATATATTCAAGTAGCCTAGATGTCATGTTATTGTATGCAGTATGATAAGATTATTTTTGTTTTTGTACAGTGTATATAATAAATTGGTTTTATGGTTTAAATTTATGAACTAGGAACGCTAAGATCATTATATAACACGAAGGAGAAATAAGTCTATGCCTCATATGAATTGTATATATAGCCTAATTTATTTAATAATGATGACCAAGCAACTTTACTCCATTTTCATACCAAATTTAAAGGTATATTCATTGCTTGGTCATCATTATTAGATAAATTATATATAGGCCTACATTTTGTTGGAACAGATACACATGAAGGAGGAAAGCACCTCATATTAATTAATTGTGTGCAATTATTGTGTAAACTCGTGCGGCTGTAGTAGACCTACAGGTTTGTCTACTCCCAGCCAAATTACACACGAGGATAACTATGATGTATAAAGAAAGTTTTTTCTAGTTTTAAACCTTCATGGTGTCAATGGCAGAAATAATACGCGTCATGTTTCTGGATTGTAAATGATAACCAAGCAATGAATGTATGTACCGTTTCACTTTGTATGAAAATAGAATATGTGATACATTCAAGTAGCCTAGATGTCAAGTTATTGTATGCAGTATGATTAGATAATGTTTGTTTTTGATTTTGTATAGTGTATATAATAAATTGGTTTTATGGTTTAAATTTATGAACTAGGAACGCGTAGACTATATAACACACGAAGGAGAAATTAGTCTATACCTCATGAATTGTATATATATATAATGATAGCTAATGATGATCAAACAACTTTACTTCATTTTCATACAAAATTTAAACGTATCTTCATTGCTTGGTCATCATTATTAACTAGAGCGGTTCTCGGGTTGCGCGGTTTTCAGCATACGCGGTTGGTGTGTAAGGTTGTTGGGTGATTGTATGGTAGTGGTTGTGTTTAGATGTGAGTTTCTTTTCAGAACCCTGTATGGGCGAAAGGTGGATGGGGAGTGTGGGGTGATTAAAGAAGGAAATAATATGGAAATGTAATAGGCCGCACGGCTGTGTAATGTTTATGTTTTACAAGATGCACAGAGCACGGGTTGGGATATGGGATATCCCCTCGTGGTGTCGAGTTCACAACAGGTGTTGGTATTGCTTTACCAATACAACCCGAGCCGTGTGTTGGAAGTTCAGTTTGTATGTATAGACAGTTTCCTAGCAATGTTGGCTGTACCCACCAAGTTTCATGCCAATACGACAGATTTTAGTCATTTGACCACAGATGACCCCTAAGTGACCTTGGATTACCCCAAAATGACCTTCCAAACATTTGACTCTTAATGTTGACTGTACTCACCAAATTTCATGCTGTTATGTCAGTTTTAGTAATTTGACATCAGATGACCCCTGGGTGACCTCGGATGACACCGAAATGACCTTCCAATAATTTGACCTTCCAAAAATGTTGACTATACCCACCAAGTTTCGTGACCATATAACAGTTTTTAGTAATTTGACCTCAGATGCCCCTGGGTGACCTCGGATGACCCCGAAATGACCTTCCAAATATTTTACTCTAAGTGTTGACTATACCCACCAAGTTTCGTGCCCAGTTTTCAGTTTTTAGTAATTTGACATCAGATGACCCCTGGGTGACCTCGGATGACACCGAAATGACCTTCCAATAATTTGACCTTCCAAAAATGTTGACTATACCCACCAAGTTTCGTGCCCATATAACAGTTTTTAGTCATTTGACCTCAGATGAACCCTGGGTGACCTTGGATGACCCCGAAATCTATTCAGCTCTACAAATACAACTGACCAAGTTTAGGCGATACACCATGTTGTTAAAACCCCTGTAGACCCTATAAGGGAACAAACCAAAAGATCGATGACGTCCTATAAACGTAACTAGTTCCATTTCTCAGTCGACCCCCTCCTAGCCCTCCCTGCCAGAAACGTAATAATGAAATGTTGAAAATTTTGACATAATAATAATAATGACACATTCTTCAGACCGATGGTTTTGTACAAACGTAATCGAGTATTTTTACCCCCTCACCCCTAAACGAAACAAGTTTCGTTTATAGGACGTCATTGATCTTTTGGTTTGTTCCCTAATACTCGGCATCATCGCACATGTTGACTTCCAAACTTCATCACAACATAAACTTCGAAAATGATCCATTCATACTGTCCCATTTATTGATACCTTCTGTTTGTATCAATTGCCAGTGAGCATAATACACGTGCTCTGTTCACTATACACAGCAAGGTATAGGTAGCTATGTGCACGATATTACAACCTCTACCTTGCTGCATTTGATTTGCAGTTCTGACATCTGGCCTGCGCCGGTTTAACAACCAGATCAGATCTTTGGAGCGGGGCTAGACAGGGATGACAGAATGCTGTGTCGTCATAAATTAAATAAAATTTATTACTTTTGGTAAACAAGGGTTGTCTGAGAAGAAAAAATGTGGAAAGGTGAAAAGCAAAATGAAAAAAAAAGAGAAGAAAAACAGAAGGGGAAACTGGGGAGAAACGGGATTGAAATTATGATTTCCTTTCTCCATGCTCAAAATTAAATGTTGAGATTAAAGTTTTCATTTTTCGTTGGAAAGGGTGTGCCCGAGTGATTGCGTATTAAAACAAACGTTAACAAACAAAAACAAAATTCCCTAAATTGTTATGCCAAAATAAAAAATTTAATCTTGTAAATTTTTGGCTATATGTAAAGTTTGGAAGGATTTTTATTAAAAAAAAAAAAAAAAAAATCTGGGGTCATAATGAGTCAAAAGATGTATGTTTTATACAGTAAATGAAGTAAAAATTATGATGCGCAGTGATTATGCCACGTTATTAAATTTCTAATCTTAACATTTCGTCTTTTTGTCAAAATTCAAAAAGTATGTGATAGCTGATTTATTGCTCAACCACACCAAGTATTTAGTTTTGTTTAGTTGTGGCGTTAAAATACCCAAACAATTAAGTTTCTGACGATACAGTTCTTTCAGGGACACCCTGTATATAGCATGTTTGTACTACAGTGTCGATTTTATTGAAGGTCACTGGTAAACAAACACTTGATAGTCTGTGCCTCGGGCCAGACTGTATGTGGCTATCACGATGTTTGTTCGGATCGCCCGACACAAATTGGCTGTGTAGGAGACTTGGTCTGTGCAAACAAATTAACGACTTTATAGCGAGCGCGAGTGTTTCCAAAAAGCAACACAAAAGCAAACAAAAATTACACCCATTGCCCGCTATTTACCGCACGAAATGAACGACTCTAATCATGTACCGCACGAAATGAACGACTCTAATCAGCTGCGGCAATTCCCCAATGGTGGATAGGCCTATACTATACACGTATTCTTATTCGTGCATTTGACGGACTTGGGTGTTTTTGTTTTGGTTAAATATCTCCTCTCCTGAACACATATTATTATAGAAAATCTATCTACTTCTTCATTCGATTACATACTATATACCCTGCAACTTTCAATCTACACAGTGGCTAGATAAACTCTTAAACGTGCGAACAAATATTGCAAAACAAAATTAAAGTATGGCTCTCCGCCTATGGCTCCGCCCATACAAATAAATTATATATACATTTTGTTGGAACAGATAGGCCTACACATGAAGGAGAAAAGCAGCTCATATTAATTGTGTATAATTATTGTGTAAACTCGTGCGGCTTGTAGTACAGGTTTGTCTACTTTCAGCCAAATTACACACGAGCATTTCAGACTAAATAACTATGATGTGTAAAGAAAGTTTTTCTTGTTTTGACCCTCCATGGTGTCAAAGGCAGAAATAATATCATGTAATACGCGTCATGTTTCTATATTGTAAATAATGTACAGCAAAGTATGATGTTTTATATAAATTTTACCGAATATGATAACCCAATGAATGTATGTACTGTTTCATTTGTATGAAAATAGAATATGTGATATTCAAGTAGCCTAGATGTCAAGTTATTGTATACAGTATGATTAGATTATTTTTGTTTTTGTACAGTGTATATAATAAATTGGTTTTATGGTTAAAATTTATGAACTAGGAACGCTTAGACTATATAACACGAAGGAGAAATAAGTCTATGCCTCATATGAATTGTATATATAGCCTAATTTATTTAATAATGATGACCAAGCAACTTTACTCCATTTTCATACCAAATTTATAGGTATATTCATTGCTTGGTCATTATTATTATATAAATTATATAATTTGTTGGAACAGATACACATGAAGGAGGAAAGCACCTCATATTAATTGTGTATGATAATTATTGTGTAAACTCGTGCGGCTTGTAGTACTGGTTTGTCTACTTTCAGCCAAATTACACACGAGGATTTCAGACTAAATAACTATGATGTATATAGAAAGTTCTTCTTGTTTTGATCCTTCATGGTGTCAATGGCAGAAATAATACGCGTCATGTTTCTATATTGTAAATAATGTACAGCAAAGTATGATGTTGTATGTATTTTATCCAATATGATAACCCAGCAATGAATACCTGTACTGTTTAATTTTGTATGAAAATAGAATAATTATGTGATATATTCACATAGCCTATTGCAAGTTATTGTATGTAGTAGGCCTATGGTTAGATTATTGTTTTGTTTTGTGTTTGTACAATTGTAATAAATTAGTTTTATGATCTGAATTTATGGACTATAGGAGGAACGCGTAGGCTATATAATGGGCTGTGCAATAATTATGAGCCCCGGGGGAATTTCCGAATGAATTTCCTCCCCTCGGCTCGCAAAATTTGCTTGCCCCCCCCCCCTCGGCCCGCCGGAAAATGTGCATATTAAAGCGTTTCTGTACTGTTTTCCTAAGCCTTTTTAGAGCGTTTTATTTAAAAGGCGCCCTGTGAATGTGTGCCAAAAATCGTCCCCCCATCTCTTGTCTACTTCCAGCCAAATTACACACGAGGATTTCAGACTAAATAACTATGATGTATATAGAAAGTTCTTCTTGTTTTGATCCTTCATGGTGTCAATGGCAGAAATAATACGCGTCATGTTTCTATATTGTAAATAATGTACAGCAAAGTATGATGTTGGATTCTGTGTAAATCAGTAGAATGCTACCAAATATGTTCAGTGTATAAGTGTTTAAACGGTTAATTATTGTTTGAAGTATTGTAGCTTAAAGGGGCATTCAGAGATGTTGTATATTTTTTCTGGGATTATACCATCGAAAATCTCTCTTTATCATATCTGAACTGATAATCCATCTCTACATTACAATGTGTAACCGTTGTGTTTGAAAGCTCGTATTTCATGAGAAATTCGTGATATTTAAAAAATTGGTATTACACCCGCTGATCAATTTTGTGACTAATTTTGCATTTTTCTATAACTACACACTGGTAACAAAAGTTATGTAGGCCTATATTATAGGGGCAAGGAATCCAATTACTTCACTGAAATTTCCAGGCCTGGAAATTTCAGTGATTCAATACAAGTGGTTCATTATCGGTTAAGAAATGAGGTACAGCGGTACCTCTTTTCTTATCATAAATAATGTAGGCCTACCGCTTGTCTTGAGTCACTGAAATTCCAGTGTATAGTAACTGGATTTCTTGCCCCTATATAATATAAATTTACATTTTGTTACCAGTGTGTTAGGATAGCGGGATTAGAGTTAGGAGTATGCTTTCTGACACGATCTATTACATGAAGGAAGGATAGACCGAAACTTGCAAATTTCAACTTGAGGAGTTATGTCTTTCACTAATTAATTTTGTTTTACCCGTAATTATTTAGATAGCTTGTCGCTTTTATAGTTATTGAGGTTATTATTGAGGTTATAAGAATGGCCGAAGTTATGATGTAATTCGTCATTTTGGGGAGTTAAAGTTCGTCTCTCTCTTAAACATGCCTCAAGTTACACGCTTTTTTTGGTTCTATTTTTGATTCATATGGACAGTTTCTCTTTAGCCTATATAGATAGTGAGTGAGCTATACCCCAGTTTTGCCGTTTTTAGATAACTCTTGATTGAAGATACCAAAATTTAACTTCTTGCTCGGGGACTAACCACCTATAATAAGGCTCGCTAGTCCAAAAATTAGATTCGCTGTAGTCTGTACCTTCGAGACATAAAGTAAAATCAAATTTGTGATTTTCTCAAAAACTGCTCATTTTGGCAGGAATCCGATAAGTTAGTTGTATTCCTTGCGTCATTTTCCTTTCTGAAAATGTATATTTTCATATACAGGGTGTCTCAATAAAAATAGGCCCTATGGAAATTGGGGCATAACTTAAAATATCGGCAGTAAAATCAAAAAATTCTTAAAGATTCAAAAACCATTAAGTGTCTGCTTACAATGGTGCAAAAATGATCCAAATCCGTTCACGCGTCACTGAGCTAATTAAATTTGTACAAACAGACACATTTTTGGACCATTCCAATGGGGTAATACACATAAACAGAAATGTGTAGTTTATTATAAAAGAAATAAAAGGAAACGCCAAGTGTTGCTGAGTATGAGTTCAAAATCAATATCAATCAATCTCCCAAAGAATGTTCTTCACACGTTTCTCTTTGGGTTAAGGGCTCAGATAGCAACGTTTGCGCAGTAATTTTAGGGACCTGAGAGCACATCAGAAATATCGAATTGAATTCTGAATGCGAGGAATGTCCTTCTGATATCAAATATTTTTGTATGTTTTTGAAATTCGCGATATAACACACATTTTATTCAAATGATTCAAATTTGATATTTTTTTGTATTTTTGATATTTAACCATCCTCGAAGTAAACTTCATAAATCTAATGATATATACACATTTCATATTAAAGATATCGAGTTTTTCCCCCAAAAGACCTATTTTTTTTGTGTTTTGAGTTTTTGTGGAAAATCTTTATCTTCAATATGAAGAGTCAAAATTTCCATATGGTAGACGGCTTTTTGTCCCAGTTACATACACTTTAAGTATACGTACATGTCATAAAATTTATACAATTTACTTTGAGGACTGTTAAATTTATAAAATATCAATTTTTAATAATTTGCCATAAAATGGCATTAAATCACGAATTTAAAAAGAAATTGATATCAGAAGGATATCCCTTCTTTTCGTTTTGAAATGCAATTCGATATGTCTGATGTGCTCTCAGGTCCCACAAAATATACGTGAAAATGACGCTGTTCATACATCTGTTAACCATACAGTAGGGCTGAACTTTATATTGAAGTGGCTGAAATATTTGATTCAAAAGAAATTGGTTCCCTCAAAATGAAATGACCAAGTGATAGTATTGATGGTGAAATAAACAAAAATTGATAAGCAACACCAATAACAGAAAAGAGGCATAGTTGCTGATAGTTGCTGATCAGGCAAGTTATCTCCTACATAATAATAATCAAGCAAGTTTTCAAAGTATGAAGTTTTGCAAAACATCAAGGCGTTTTTTTTTTTCAATAATGTATTGATTAAAATAATGAAAATCGATCTTTTTGACTGTTTCGACCAACAATACTTAGTCTACCTTTACCTGCATTAATTTCTTCAATTCTAAACTACAATGCAGCACATTCTTGTTAATGTGTATTGTCCCATTGGAAAGGACCAAAAATGAGTCTATTTGTAGTTTGCCAATTATCTCAGTGACGCGTGAACGGATTTTGATGCTTTATGCACCAATCTATAGAAGACACTTCAATAATTTTGAATCTGCAAGAAACTTTTATTTTTACGGCGGATATTTTAAGTTACATTCCCCGATCCACAGGGCCTATTTTTATTAAGACACCCTGTATGAATAGAAATGCATTAAAAACAATATTGTTTTGACGAAAATGTCTTTTCAAATTACTGCCTCGATGAAGGCAAACGGACTAGAGTCTGGAATAGGGATCGCTAGTCCGAAAAAAGGTAGCTAGTCCAAAAATATGGATCCCTAGTCCGGAAATAAGGTTCGCTAGTTTGGATATAAGGTTCGCTAGTCCAAAAATAAGGTTCACTGGTCCAAAAATAAGGTTCGCTAGTTTGGAAATAAGGTTTGCTGGTCCGAAAATAATGTTCGCTAGTCTGAAATAAGGTTTGATAGTCCGAAAATAATGCTTGTCCAAAAAAATAAAAAGGGTTCGCCAGTCCGAACGTTAGGCCTATATTGATAGGGTTACCGACTATCGACCTTTGACTAAACGACCCTTATTTTAACTGGCTATAGATGAGTTGACTTCTGACGTCAATGCCTGGCAGTATGCGCACGTACGCATCATCACAATTGTTTTTTGCCTGGCAGTATGCGCGCGCATATTTTGTTCTGGGCTCCTGTTTTTAAAACTCCCGCCGCATCACAATAAGGCCAGTGTAGTGGTTGCATGGGGTTCACTCAAGTATATCGATATACCAGTCCCCTGCCTTTGTTGATAAACATTGAGGTCAACTCATCTATAGGATCAGCGTATAGACCTCTTGATTGTTTATTTTAGGTAATGTCACAAAGTGTGTAGGCCTAAGCATCGAAGAACACTAGTTATGTACCGTATTATGTGAAGGGAAATATGAAAGGAGAAAACAGTGGTATGATTTTATTTTGTTTGCTTGTTTGTTATCAAAAATGTGATAAAGGATAAGGAAAGGTAATTTATATGACACGTTATGTATGATGTATGAATAAAATACATAAGGCGATCCTATAGTTTTATTTGTTTCCAGTCTGTGCAGTCTTTGTTTTAATAATATAGAATTAATACCCGGGTAAACCCTTTCAATATACTCCTCCTCTTCCCAGTCTCTTAATTAACTCCACTTCACCTCTCCCCTTACAAACTGCTCTCCCCTACACTCTCCTCTACTGCACTACATGCACTTTCCCTGTGTGCGTGCCCTGGGGTGCGTGCACTGTGCATGTGCATTAAAAAGTGTTTAGAAATATGTTTGTGCATTAGGCCTAAAGAGTGTTTGAAAATATGCTTGTACATTATTAAAATATGTTTCTGCAAAGAAAGTGTTTGAAAATATGTTTGTGCATTAAAATAAGTGTAACATAAGAACTCAACCAACAAACTCTTCTTGCAGGTGACAACTCGCCATATTTGAACTCTCCAAATGACCCTCCCCAGTTCAAAAGTACAAACATTCATAACACAAACCGTATTTACGTATAGCTCCTTGTTTTTTTCAACTTGCTCTTAAAGGGAAGGGGTATGAACGTTTGGACAGTATTTATTGTGGGACATTAGAGCACATCAGACATATTGAATTGCATTTTGAATACGAAGAATGGCCTTCTGATATCAAATAATTTTGATTTTGTGAAATTCGCAATGTAATACACATTTTATGGCAAATCATTAAAAATTGATATTTTTGATATTTAACAGTACTCGAAGTAAACTTGATAAATTTGATGATTTCTACCTAAAGTGTATGTAGGTGGGATGAAAAGCCGACGATCAATTGAAAATTTTGACCTTTCGTATTGAAGATATGGATTTTTTTTCCAAAACAAAAAAAATTTAGGTCTTTTGGGGAAAAAAATCCATATCTTCAATATGAAAGGTCAACATTTTCAATTGATCGTCGGCTTTTCCTCCCAGCTACATACACTTTAAGACTATATCATTAAATTTATAAAATTTACTTCGAGGACTACTATCTCCAAAATGTGAAAAATATCAAATGCCGTAGGCCTATATATGATATCAAATAATTTTGATTTTTTTGAAATTCACAAAATCGATTTCATATGCGTCTCCCAAAGCTCGCACAAAAACATATGATATTAAAAACATTGGAAAATCCAAGTTGTGGATCAGGGCCTAATATGCATCAATTCAAAATGGCAGCTAAATACAGTGAGTGAATTTTCATAGTTGGTCAAATCTTGTTAAAACATTTCCAATGTATTCCTCTCGTCATAAGGAAGTTCAGAAAAAGTATAGGCCTAATGTAGGCCTACGGTTCTAGAGTGGTTTTTTTTTAATGCCCGAAAAGAACCAAACCAAAACAGACCCAGGAGGTTTCCCGTAAACTTACATCTCTGGTATAAAGACAATAACCACCAGCCCCCTGCTCAACTACTGTTCATACAATCAATTCAAATCACACATCATGGAAGTTATTTAAAATTAAAATACATGGAGATGATCTGTTGGTTCTAGAGTTTATGGGGGGAAAAGACTCCAATTAATTTGGATTCCACAGGGGACAAAAATTGAAAAATTCTCTGATTTAGATTTTTTTTAAAACCGGGTCTCAGATTGCTCCACTTGCAAAAACATTTTAAACTAGAGCGATAACCGCACCATAGCTGAACCATGTGGCTTCGGCAGTATATTGTGGTAGGCCTATACTGTCATCATTGCATTTAAATTTCAGCTCAATTGAAGCATTTTGAAAACTTGACATTTGACCCCTTTATTGCCCCTTAATGACCTTAAATATTTTAAACATGTTTAGAATGTCATAAGGATCATTGCGTTTAAATTTCAGCTCAATCTGAGCATTTTGGAAAACTTGACCTTTGACCCCTTTATGACCCCTTAATGACCTTAAATTAATCTTAAAATGTTTTTAAAATGTTTAGAATGTCATAAGGATCATTGCATATAAATTTCAGCTCAATTGGAGCATTTTGAAAAACTTGACCTTTGACCCCTTTATGACCCCTTAATGACCTTAAATGAATTTTAAAATATTTTTGAAATGTTTAGAATGTCATAAGGATCATTGCATTTAAATTTCAGCTCAATTGGAGCATTTTGAAAACCTTGACCTTTGACCCCTTTATGACCCCTTAATGACCTGAAATAAATTTTTAAATGTTTTAAACATGTTTAGAATGTTGTAAGGATCATTGCATTTAAATTTGAGCTCAATCGGAGCATTTTCGGTTAAAATGACCTTTTTGACCCCTGTGACCTCAGGATGACCTTTGATGTTTGGAAATATTTTATTATATTCTTTATGTTTTCCTCTTTCATATGACACCACTCATGGGGTCATACCTTCGTGGCATTTAGAGATATGTCCATTTCAGACCAAATGGTTAGTCAGTAAGCTAGTAAGTAAGCTAGTAAGTAAGCTAGTAACATTCACACATATAGGCTGATACCATTTCATGGTTCAGCAAAAATCACCATACCTCAGGGTACCTTGGTAACATGACAATCAAAATCCAATGAGCCCTGTTGATCCTGCCCTATTTTGTGATCTTACCTGTGTAATAAAACATCCAAAACAACGCAACTTTTCTCATTTTGATTTATTTTTGCCAGAGGAACAATTTGACAAAAATTTCCAGCACAGCGAGAATGAGCGAGTCTAGTCTCCACGCAAACTGGACGGGAACGCAAACTCTGTACAAAATAACCAGGTAAATAACCACTCAAAATAGCACACTGCCCTCTTTCTTAGGCAGCTAGTTCACTGCATCATCAGCAGGTCCATCGTATGTGTGTTAGGGTTTATCGTTGCCCCCCCCACCCTTTTGACCTGCCCAAAAATGCTTGCCCCCTATAATTCAACACCACTACCCCTTATTAGTATAGTATATTATACGAACATTTAACAAAGTATACTCTATAGTCTGTGTTATACTACCGGTTGCGTGTATGAGCAATTGAGCATCATACTACATAGACCCGGTATAGCATTCATATCTACATACTAAAAAAGTATGATGTTTTGCATAACTTTTATTTTGCATAAAGAAACACCGCGCGATGTGTGTTATAAGGGTGCATACCATCAAATTACTGTCCCTCATCATTTATTAGACATTAGGATAATCATCCCTGAAAACAGAAACATACAGTCATGCAGCGTACACTTAAGTGTGAAACATGTGTTTGAACCTGAGGTATACTAGTCTCAGGTTTGACCAAGAACACTAATTTATGCAGGATACACCCCATGCAGCCTACGCCTATATACGGTAGGTCTGACCAAACACGGAGAAGCTGAAGGTCACTCTGTTATTTATCTTCTACCTGACCAGCATGCAAATCCCTCAGAATTTAGACAACAGGCAGGTCAAGGCCGTGTAGGCCCTATGTGTTGTTCGGTATCGGCCGCTTTAGGGGCAGAATGGATACATACGGTCACTGTTCTAATGTTCTCTACTTTCAAAGAATAATTGATATTATGATAAGGATAATGAACTGAGTGCAATGCATTCGTCAAGATAATCGCACGCGCCGTGGAGTTATTGCATTTAGCTCGAGAGCCGATAGGCTCAAGAGCTAAATGCAATAACTCCATGGCAAGTGCAATTATCTTGACGAATGCATTTGCATGAGTACATTATCCGTCATACACTTTGAGTGTAGGCCTATTAAAACAATAGGCAATATTAATTGCTGCATTCATTATATTAGTTTTAATATTAGGGAAAATATCTTACATTTTAAAAACACCGTCAGGACATTGACCAGCAAACGTAGCATTTAACTGGTAAAGAAAATCAATCCCTGTATAAGTTAGCTATCAATGGTATCGATTGCGCCATACGTCATACTTTAGTAACTTATTCACGCATAGTTTGTAACCAATTGACTTTATGTTGTGATCATTTAGAGTACTGAGCCAGTTCACCTGGAAACGATCGATTTAGATGTCCGACTAGTAGTACGGTGAATATCAACTGGACTTTATAGCTCTATAATTTGAACTTTAAAATCTACTTATATTAAAACACACGACATTGGGATTTAACAATTTGTTCAGTATTATCATAGGCCTTCAAACACATGTGTTTGAAGGCCTATGGTATTATAAAGCATGATCATGATATTATGCGCTAGTGTGTGTTTCCCAGGCCCGGCTATGTTATTTTAGATATAGGCCTACATGTATTTCATTTGTAAAATGCTGAATATTTTGCAATGGTGTCATCTTGTATAATTATGATCCACCTGTTTTTGGCCCTTTTAATAGAAGCTCGATTATTCTCATTTGATGTTTGATTTATTTGAGGTCATTAATCATAATTTATGACAATGATCCTTCGTAAACGAGGACTGGACTCAAGTCTAGCGAGTTGCACCCTATTCGGTAATTGTACCCTATTCGCCACTTGCACGGTTCCGCCATTATGCACTATGTGCGGGGAGAGCCTCGAACTGGCAGCATACATGAATGGGAATTGGACCAGTCATATAACATTCTGTGTAAGGTTACGTAATTCTTCCTTTCATGTATGCTGCCAGTTCGAGGCTCTCCCGCATATAGTGCATAATGGCGGAACCGTGCAAGTGGCGAATTATAGCTAGAACACCGTTTGTAACTATACCATTTTAACACCACAGAATGTATATTCGTACTTTTTTGATGGTATATATATCGAACAGACAATTATATAGTTATGTGACCTCTGTGTCGAAAGCGTCACCTAACTCTACTAGGCCTATATGGTTATGTGAAAGTAGTATTTCTAGTATTTGAGCGTGCACGTATTATCTAGAATCTATTGTTTAGCGTGCAGGTTTTAGATAATGCATTGTTTAGCGTGCGGGTTTATATAATTTGGGCTGTGAAGGGTAGTTCGCGAAAATAATGCACGGGAGAAGAATACATAACGATGAATAGAAACGGGCACTAGAAGTGTATATGTAGCATAATACTTTAGGATTGTGGAGACAGATACAGATATTGCAAATTCATTTGTTACATATTTGTCGCTATATTTTGCCTTTTAAAATATAAGTTACCAATCATTGTGACATGCGCCCTTCTTCACAAACACGAACTGCACGGGGTTTCCCAGCAAAACTTGTATTTTTTCATAGTGGCCGTAAAGTATGATATTTTGCATATGCAAGACTACATGCGTTTGGAAAGTAGGTACTTTTGCATATGCAAAACTACATACTTTTGGAAAGTATGTATTTGCATATGCAAAAGTACATACTTTGGAAAGTATGTATTTTGCATATGCAAAATATCATATTTTGCAGAGGTATGTGGTTTTGCACGCAGCACCGGGATCACAGAGAGCTGTGTGAGATCACAAAACTTCAAGTGTTCCCTTCATCGAATCAGAATTTTTTTTTTATCGAACGAAAGCTAACACTTCCTAAAAGCACTTTTTGTCATTAGGTCAACAGATGATGCAATTTAATGTTTATAGCAAGGCGAATGTGGTAAATCTGTTGAACACGACCTATCCCAGCACGATTTTTGACCACATTAATTTTAGGTTTTAAATGTCAAAATCACAAATGTTCCTTAGAAAATTTGTAAAATTTTATGTCATTAAGGGAAGGGGTATGAACGTTTGGACAGTATTTATTGTGGGACGTACATGAGAGCACATCAGACATATCGAATTGCATTCTGAATACGAAGAATGTCCTTCTGATATCAAGTAATTTTGATTTTTTGAAATTCGCAACGTAATACACATTTTATGGCAAATCATTAAAAATTGATATTTTTGATATTTAACAGTACTCGAAGTAAACTTTATAAATCTGATAATTTATACTTAAGTTAAAGTGTATGTAGGTGGGATGAAAAGCCGACGATCAATTGAAAATTTTGACCTTTCGTATTGAAGATATGGATTTTTTTCCCAAAACACCCAAAAAAATTAGGTCTTTTTGGGAAAAATCCATATCATCAATATGAAAGGTCAAAATTTTCAATTGATCGTCGGCTTTTCCTCCCATCACCAGCTACATACACTTTAAGAATAATTAGATTTATAAAATATAGGCCTACTTCGAGGACAATTATATATCAAAAATTTGAAAAATATCAAATTTTTATAATTTGTCATAAAATTTGTATTGAATTTCAAAAATCAAAATTATTTGATATCAGAAAGACATGCTTCGTATTTAGAATGCAATTCGATACGTCTGAGGTGCTCTCATGTCCCACAAAAAATACTGTCAAAACGCTCATTCCAGATCCCTTAAATGAAAGAGCACACTTATATTGTCCATATACTATTTATACTATTTATTACTAGCGTCATTAGAATAAGCAATGGCCATCAATTCTCTTTAAATTGCAAATCTTGTGCAAAAAGTTACCTTTTCGCCTGTTTTGTCATAGGCCTACGGTGTAAATTCAATAAACTATGACTTTGCTAAAGAGCGCTTACCAAATGATATGTTGTTGAGGCCAAAAAATTGGGGAAACTTGATTGTATTTAACACACACAAACTGAGCTTCAACCATAGGCCTACTGCAGTTACTGTCCGTTTTCCTATACACAATACACAGTGCTCTTTCCCATTGACGCGTGACCTTTACAAATAGTCCTACGTTAACAGTATGGGGATATGACTAGTTAACGTCGCTGTGTGAAAAATAACCGGCCAATATTAAAAGTAGGCCTACTTCTAAAGTTCTAGAAAATATAGTTTTTTAACATGTCCTAAATTTTTAGCTAATTTAGATGTTTGGAAATATTCGTACTTTGGTGTTTTAGTTAATGTTATAGGTAATAGTACATTGCCTAGTTAACGTCGCTGTGTGAAAAATAACCGGCCAATATTAAAAGTACTCTTCTAAAATTCTAGACAATATAGTTTTGTAACATGTCCTAAATTTTTAGCTAATTTAGGTGTTTGGAGAGGGTCGTACTTTTGTGTTTTAGGAAGGACATGTAAACGACAGATAACACCAAAAATATGAAGAAATTATTTCCAAACCGTGTTAAGTCAAAAATCATTATGTTGCTCATTTTCAAGAATGCTGGTTTACAAAAAGCACGCCATTGTCTGATTTCGTGAACAAAGCCACACATAACATTGTTTCCTTTCGTTTCCTTTATAATCGGTTACCCAACTGAAGCTATGAATACCAGCTTTATTGCGATATCGCACATGAAAACAGTCACTTGTGCACAACCAGAGAAGATCCGATTTAATCAGTTGAGCTGTTTCAATGAGTGTTATCTTGGTTTAATAGCTTTTAATGGGGTTAAGTCCTGCAAAGGTCGAGACGAATTCTACTGTAGACATGACTGCATCATGGCTTCCTCCCACACCCACCCATTCAGCGTTTCTCGCCTCGGAACAGGTCGAAAATGTTGGGCCCCCTTCCCGGGCCCCCTCCCCAATATTAAAAATAAGTTTGACTTGCCGCTTTTCATGTCAAGCATATGGAAAAAGCTGGAAAAGCAGAGGCCTATCCATTGACCTCAACTTGGTACGCCTACTTCGTGCAACTGTGTTTTCCATTGCCACTTATGGATGCGAGTCTTGGGCTATGACCAAGAATGATAGGAAAAGAGTAGATGCTTTTGAGATGTGGTGTTACAGGAGGCTTCTACGAGTGACATGGAAAGACAGGAGAACAAATTCCTGGATCCTCGACAAGATTGGTACAAGTCTAACCATCAGAAGCGGCATAATGGAGAGAAAGCTGAAGTACGGTACCACCGTACTTTGGCCATATTGTCAGGAAACATGGAGGTGTAGAAAAAAAGATTTGGCAAGGGGCTATGGAAGGCAAACGAGGAAGAGGACGTCCACCAACATCTTGGACTAATGACGTGAAGCTGGTTTCTAACCAGGGAATGCAAGGTGCAACGCACTAGGCATCAGATCGAGTGAGATGGCGTACTCTTGTGAAGACCACAGCAGCGCTACACAGCGCCAGCTGACACACAGAGAAAGAGAGAGACCGGGCCCGTAGTTGGTGCTCCTGCTCCAAAAGGAATTTTCAAGCTATAGGGAACAATGACGCCATACACACAGAGCATGTTGAATTATTTTTGCCTGCACAAAATTGACATTTTCTTTCTAATTTAAGTTTGTCATTGCTGTCAAATAAGCCAGGTTGAAAGGATTAAGATAACGTTTGCTGACGAAAGTTAATTGTATGCGTCTTTTTATCGTGTAATGGAGAGAATCCGACGCAAACTTGAAGCTTTGGAAGAAGCCGATGTCCCGCGTTTGAATATGACCGCACAAGCACTAGCCAGCCACGGCTTAACAGGTACGTAGGCCCTATTTATACGTCGAACAACTGAATACATGCACAACGTGTGGACCAATATATTTTTGTAAACATTTTAGGCCTATAACAAAATGTATATTTTCGTACAATTGTACAACTATCGTTTCTACCCTAGTATGATGACCTAGATTTAAGGTTGGTCTGAACCGTCCCTGGCAGGAATTATGGAAACTTTCGGGCCTCATAACTTCTAAATTGTTGGTCTAAAGTATATAAAAGTATACATATTTATAATGGCAAAGACTTGATAAGTTCATCTGTGAGGTCAAATTTGGGCCAAAATGGCACTTTTGCCCAAAATCCCAAAAATAACGGTTTTGGCCCACTTCTTTTGTGCACCATAACAATAAAATTCTTGGGCCAAAATTTAATTTTTATTAATTTTAAAAACTAGATCAAAATATCTAGGACCCGCTTTTTCATTTTTTGAATTTTGACCAATTTCACCAAAAATATTTGAAATTTGTGCCAAAATCGGGCTTTTTTATGATTTTTCTGCACACTCATCATTTTTTGACCACTTTTGGCGTAAATTTCTCACAGTTAGTCGAAATTCAAAAAAAATGAAAAACGGGTCCTAGATATTTTGATCTAGTTTTTAAAAATTAGGTAAAAAAAAAAAAAAATTGGCCCAAGAATTTTTTTGTTATGGTGCACAAAAAAGAAGTGGGCCAAAAACTGTTATTTTTGGGATTTTGGGCCAAAAGTGCCATTTTGGCCCAAATTTGACCTCACAGATGAACTTATCAAGTCTTTGCCATTCTAAATATGTATACTTTTATATACTTTATACCAACAATTTAGAAGTTATGAGGCCTGAAAGTTTCCATAATTCCAGGGTTCAGACCAACCTTAAAGGGGCATTTCGTGATCCACAGGCAGCCTCATCCCCCCACTTTTCCCAAAAAAAGTTGAGATTTTTACACCCAGTGTCCGATTTACAAATTTTTTCCTACCTGCACTGGTGCATGTAGCCCAAAATTTCTACATGCACAGCAAAAAGTGTGCATGCACCAAAATTAAAGCAAACATAAAATCACATTGAATCACGATCATTGTCAGTTAAGCTTGTAATAATATTCCCGGCTCCACTGTCATTGTCATTTTTATGCCGATCACTCGCCAATTTCTTAGCCAATACACTGGATGCTGTGGCTTCATCTGTTCTAGAACTAGTCGCCGATGAGGTGCACGATTTTCAGAATGATGCAAGTGTTTTTTTGAGCTATTTCCTTTTTTGCTGGACATTATTATGATTATTTTCCGTACGTAAACAAATATTTCCCACGTTTTAAATTCCGGTTCTTTTTTTTTCAATGAAACGAAAATGACAGCTTCTACATGTGCGAGGGTATCGGGAATTGGTGGATGACGTCACATTACGCTAGCCCCTCTAAGGGAAGTCATAGTCTCGGACCAGACTGTATGTGGCTATCTCGAATGTTCGTTAGGATCGACAAGTATCAGACCGATGCAAACTGGCTGTGTAGAAGACTAGGGAAGTCAATGAAAAAAGTGACAGTTCTCACGTGATAGGGGTATCGGGAATTGTCAATTGCGCGATTTGCGCCAGCCCTTCTAATGAAGTCAGGATGTTGCGCTATAAAAAATAGATTGGGTTTTTCCAAATCGGACTGACTGCTTGTTTACTTTTGTGTATTGCCTTGTCATATCGCTAGCGCTAAAATCGTACATGCACGCGTGCAGGCAGGTAGTGAAAAGCTGCATGCACAGAGGGAATGTTACATGCACTGGTGCAGGTATGCAGGTGGTAAATCGAACACTGCACTGGATACCTCTGGCTACATAATGTTTATGTACCAAATATTTCTTGCAGATTAATTCGTTTAGCAAAAATATCGCCAAATTTACCAGAACGAAAAATCAACACATTGTCTATGGAGCAGTGTAATACACATAATCATGCATAACTCGCAAACGCAAAATCGGAACCAACTGAAATTTTGGAAATAAGCTTTTTTCGTGGATATCTACTGAAAAATGTCATAAATAGAGGATGCTAGGATCACGAAATCCTCCTTTAACTTAAGTGTCTGCAAAAAACTGTTCATCGCAAGTATCTTTGATTGTATGATTGCATGCGCGATTTGCCTTAGCTTGCCCAGTTCCAATAATTGAAACTCCCGGCTCCGACCGGGAGTTCCAACAGGTGCTGTGTATGTGTTTGTATGTGTTTAATGTGCATTCACATGTAGACACACTTAGCCGTCGGTTCCAAGAAATCGTTGCTCCAAAATAATAATAATAATAATAATAATAAAATGCATTTATAAAGCGCATAAAACTAAAAGGTCACTATGCGCTGAACAACTTAATTACACTTAACTTACACTACAAAATGCATGAAAGAGCAAAATATATAACAGCAAACAAAATAAACGATAATGATTTTAAAACCAACTGCCTCAGGAAACGAGCAAATGACACAAGAGGAATGAAACAGTGGATTAAAAGCATTAACAGCATGGCAAGATTTAAAAAACAGCAACAATAATTTTAAAAACAGAAATTTTTTGATTTAAAAAATTGGTAAGCAATATACAACCAATATAATAATATACACAATTAAATCAAGTTCAAAAAACAGATTGCAAATTACACATTTGTAATCATTTTTCACCATAAAATATGATATGAAAACACAGGTGAGCAATGTATGAATATATTGAGAGGTGAAACAGGTTATTAACTGTTGTCAATAGGGTCAGTCCATATCAAAAGAGATTGAGTGTACACCCACCCTCTTGGATTTTGCTCTCCTTTGGCTCAGGAGTACCTTTCATGGATCCCTAGGTGAGGTCACAAGAAAAAAATTCAAATTCCATTTCGTTTGCGAATGGCGGGCAATCAAAGTTTGGCGACCTCGACCAAAATTGGGAATTTAAGGGTCCAAATGACAAAGTGCTCTCTTTGAGGGGCACTTTCTTCTTAATTAAATCAGTTGTGACCCTCTGTTTGAATGTGGTCACTCACTGGCTGTGTCTGAAATGCCTAATGCCAAAAAGATTGATTTCGAATTTTGTTGGGATTTCAGGGGGGGTCAAAATCAGCACTTCGTACGGTTCAATCAAATTATCTTTGATTTTGAAGGACCCATGATAATGTCACAGTGCACTTACTAGGTCCTAATTATGTTCAGAATGGATTAACCATGTGCCAATGTCTATGAGCAATTCAAAAAAAGAGAAATTTCTAGACCCCCTACAGAATTATAGGCCCCCCTAAAGTGGTTCAGCCACAAATGGCACTTAAAATCGGCAAATTTTGACACCTAATAACTTTAGGTGTACACCAGATATGAATTTCTAGTCTTTTGCATCTGAAAGAATGTAGTCTAATGTTACTAGGAACATAAGATTTGTTTTGTATTTTTTGTGTTTTGTTACTAAGTTGATGGTCCCAAAAATCCCAATTTTTGACTAATAATGTACAGGTTATGGGTACAAAATGTCAATTTCAACATACCCTTTTTTCTATTTTTGATCATTGTCTTATTTATCCTGTTATAACATAGTTAACAACGTCCGATTTTGGTGTCTAATTATGTTTTCTTGCATGAGAAATACAACTACATAACTTAAAAACTGTACAAGGAACCAATGACCTCCTTATTACAATATGGACGCTTTTGGCAGACATATTGCAAAAGAGGGTCATCAGTTCCTTGTATAGTTTTTTAATTTGCTTAGTTGTATTTCTCATGCAAGAAAACATATATAATTAGACACCAAAATTACCAAAATCAGACGTTGTTAACTATGGTCAGAATTCAAAAAGGTCGTTGACCTATGAACATTTTTTCATCATAGCGCCTCCCTGAAAGGTCTGACACATAACAAACTATACATTTTTTTTTCCTCATGACCATACAAGTAATTTGATATATTACTTGACATAATTGGGAGCATTCTGAAAATTTGACCCCCCAACCTGTACTTTGCATGTGCATCGTTGCCAGGAAGTGCATTTTTGACCACCTTAAAAATCCATACAGAGGATTAAAAAGTAGTTTTTTCTTATTACTTGACTCAAGAGCAACTTGAAATATCAGGATAAATAATACAAATGGCTATAAAGTGATCAAAAATATTAAAAAAATATCATACTAAAATTGGCATCCTGTATGCATGGTATGTTAGGCAAAAATGACTATTTTTGAAAGCGTCAACTTAATACTAAAAGACAAAAAATACAAAACAAATCTTATGTTCCTAGTAACATTAAACTACATTCTTTCAGATGCAAAAGACTAGAAATTCATATCTGGTGTACACCTAAAGTTATTAGGGGTCAAAATTTGCCGATTTTAAGGGGGTACTACACCCATTGATTTTTTTGCATTTTTTGCATTTTGTGAAGAAATTACAAAAAAAATTGGACAAAGTGGTATGCAAAATGAAGGGCAAATCTTCTCGTTTTATTGGTGGCATCGGTATCAACGTAGCTTACATGCTTTTAAAAGTAGAAGCCAAAAGGTGGTACATCACTGATGATTTAAATTCACTTCATTTTGGAAAGCTTACTATCAACGGATTTCGTTAAAATTTTGGATATGTGTTGCTAATACGTTAGGGAAATAAAGTTGATATGTAAAATGGGAATAAGTGGTTCCTGATTTCTTTTATGACTTCATGAACTTGGTGCTCCACAACTATCAAAAAGGAACTGGTTAAAATGCTTCTATTTTCAATGTTAATGAGCTATATTTTGTATTTTTAACTTGCGACATTATTTCACTGAAACATAATTAAGCCCCAGGTAACAGGTTACCACAACCATACTGCAGCAATGTTGAAAAAATTGTATTTCTTGTCACCTATACCACCATATTGGGTAGTTTTCCGTAAGCTTAGCTTTTGTGATTTTGGTAACTATTTTATATTTATTTGTGAAATCCATCTTAACTAGGCATTCTAAATTGTACTCACCATTTACATCCCAAGGTATATTAGTATATCCACCTTGCACTTCTCGATATATATCCAGTTAAAGACAGAATATCAAAATTATTCCTCATTATGATATCACAGACTCTTACATGTGTATTCAAAATTGATGCTTAAATTTGACCTGAAGTCCTGAACCAATTGACCTATAACCTGACATACGGTGACCTAATAGCCTTTTCTTCTCCTAACAACACATTAGATAATTAAATTGACTAATGACTATTCATCCATTGTGTAAGTGTTTATTTAATTTATTCAGTGTTATATATTTTGCATGCACCACTATAGATTTTCTATAGAGAGTATAACAAAGGATTTAATGTATTCTATTCATGTACCCTACTTGAACATGTTGAAAAGAATAAATTATAGTTTGTTATGAAACACAGATCTGAGTTACTAGGATACACAGTAAACAAAAAATATATAGGGCTAAAATGACTTACTACAATGTGTAAAAGCATTGTTTTTCTTCTTTTTTTTCCTTTTTTTTTATATTTCACATGATCCGTGCATATATCGCCTAGCTATAAATGAAAAAATATTTTTTTAGACCAATCAAACCAATATATGGGTGTAGTATGCCCTTAAGTGCCATTTGTGGCTGAACCACTTTAGGGGTGGCCTAAAATTCTGTAGGGGTCTAGAAATTTCTCTTTTTTTGAATTGCTCATAATTAGGACCTATAAGTACACTGTGACATTATCATGGGTCCTTCAAAATCAAGATAATTTGATTGAACAGTACGAAGTGCTGATTTTGACCCCTCTGAAATCCCAAACGAAATTCGAAATCTATCTTTTTGGCATTAGGTATTTCAGACACAGCCAGTGAGTGACCACATTCAAAAAGAGGATCACAACTGATTCAATTAAAGAAGAAAGTGCCCCTCAAAGAGAGCACTTTGTCATTTGGACCCCTTAAATTCCCAATTTTGGTCGAGGTCGCCAAACTTTTGATTGCCCGCCATTCATAAGCGAAATGGAATTTGAATTTTTTTCTTTTTTCCTCACCTAGGGATCCATGAAAGGTACCCCTGAGCCAAAGGAGAGCAAAATCCAAGAGGGTGGGTGTACACTCAATCTGTTTTGATATGGACTGACCCAATATTAAGATTTTGCGACATTTATAATGAAAACAATTAACACTCTAGCCACCCTATGGCACCTTCTACAACTTGAGAACAAGTCCTCAAACGTTCGAAATTTGTAGTTACTACAACTGTAGCTTGCCTTATAATAGGGATGTCAATGAGAATTTTCAAGTTTCTATGCAGAAATGAATGCCTCTCTGCTTCCGGACTCCGGAGTAGAATGACACCAAGATCATCTCTGTACATTAGGTGAAGCGGTTCCAGAGTCCAGAGAAATTATTTTTTTTGTGCTTGAAATTTTGCCAAATTTGTAACGAAGTAAGGCTAAATTAGGGAAAATTGATTAATTAGCATAATTAAGTATACATAAAACTGTTTTAAAAGGCCAGAAATGAATGTATTTTTTTCTCTTCTACATGTGCCTGACTACAAATAAAAACTAAAACAAGTTCCTTGTGGTTGGTCAATTTTATTTCATAAGTGCGACAAAGTGGGCTTTCGTTCAATTTTACCCAATGGACCAGCAAATTGTTTCTGAAAAATGTTAAAGTCCAGCTCATTAAATATGCGAAAATGATCCACAGATGAATGACTTTAATTTGCATTGAAGTATATAGGCCTACAGACAGTAAACATGTAAGCTGCATCCATTCAGGTGGTTACCAACTGAATTTGATTTTAAATATATGCAAATGAGATGCATAAGTACAGTGTCTATGGGGAAAATGCCTAATTTAATATTCATAAATGATCCACAGGCTAAAATAAGTACTGTTTTTAACATCTAACTTCTAAGGCTAAATAAATTCTGGGCTTTTTCATACAATAACTATAATCTCTACCCATTCAAGTGGTAACCAAAAGAATAAGATTCAAAATATGCAAATGAGATATATAGTGTAGAGATTGGGGAAATAGCTAATTAGATATGCGTAAAACACTAAATTGCAATTCACGGTGTGATCCTAACATGCTGTGAAAAAGTTTTTCACAGCAAAGTTGTAGATAATTATTTAAAGATTTGAGAAATGCAAGTCACTTTTCTGATTATATCAAGGATTTGCTATGATTTCTCTCAAAAGACTAAATATTGAATTTTACCAATAGAGTGCGCTAGTTTTCCAAAATGGAGACTTGAACACAAAAGTGACCTCTCTCACAGGAATCTTGGGTTCATCTTCTTTCCAAAATGGTATTGCTTATTCATGTAAGTTACGAAGATCACACCGTAAACTTGATTCAAAGATTGGTATATATTTGGTTTCAACAGTGCAAATTTACATGGGATGTCCATGAGGAGCAATTTTTGTGAATGAGAGGAAAAAAGGGAATTTTCAAACCGTAATTTCAGACTTTATTTCCATGAACATGTATAATGTTTTTACACAGAATGATAGATAAAGGTTCAAATTTACTAATAATAAATTTTTCTCTTGCCTCAACAATATATACTGAATTTATAATGCCAATGAAGATGGTCAAGTTATACACCTGACAGATCATTCCACACATTTTGGAGTGCATTGTTGACCTCCCTACTTATAAGCCCTTTCGCAATTTCGGAAAATTGCAACTGCGCATGCTCAGACATCGTCACACAGTTCTTCAACAAGAGATAAACACGAGGAGGCTGCAGCGCGTTTCCAATCTGGCGAACTGTGCCGCTTTGCATAAAAACATCTTGTACTGGAATTAGGCCAAAAAAAAAAAAATTGTTGTGTTGCCCTCAAGTGGAAAAATGGGAAAGTTGGGTCGGGCGGTCGGATTTTTTTTTTTTTTTTTTTTTAACCTTCAGATTTTAAAAAAATCCCCTCAAATATTAAATAATGCTTCTTCAATTAGGGGACATTTGTCAATTTTGACTTCTGGATACCTGTTAGACATCAATTAAAGACTAGTCTTTCAATATAATATTAATTTTAAGTGAAAAACATTGATTTTTTGAACAAATCTGTAAACATCATCATTCCAAAAAAAAAAAAAAAAAAAAATTGCGACCCTGATTTTTCAGGATTTAGGACCGGACGGTTGAGGGCAACACAACAATTTTTTTTTTTGGCCTTATGCCGATTATTTTGTCTAGAGTTATTTCTTCATGATGCATTGTACAGGGTGTCCCAGAATGATTTATACTGAGAAAGATGGAATTTTTTAGATATGAACGGCAGGCCGCGACAAATTTTATTTTTTAGCTTGCCCGATCGGGCAGGCAATATCCAAAAATTGGTTGCCCGAAATTAACCCATATTCCTGGCAACAATTGTCGACAAAGTCACATACCGTATTCATCATGCAGTGCAGTGCATAGTACCGTAAGTGTGCCGAATTTGGCAGTTTCATTCTTACGGAAATCCAATACTTTTCTCAGTTAAGTTGATAAATAAATGAGTATTCATGAAATGCATAAAAAATGAACATTTCATTCAATTATTTCACTGTTTGTTTATGTGGAAAATAATGTGTATTTTATGTGAAATTTTGTCAGTAAAGTCACGGCGATTTACGTATTTCGCCAACCACTAGTACATCTCAATCTCAATCATATGCAAATACATGGCCAGCTGAAGTCATTGACGTCATGATATTTGCACAAAACAGGTTCTATAATTGGCCAAACTTCCAATACGTCACGTAACGGCATGATGTTCATTAGCATATATACATGTATATGTCTACAAGTCTGGTGTGGGATACGAGTGCCTAGCGAAATTTGAGTTTCATTTCAAGAAGTTTTCTACTTTGTTTTGACGTTTTTTTACTTCTGTGAACACGCCAAGTTGGACAGAAATACTCCATTTTAAATCATCAAGCTTTAATTGGTTTAAATTTAGACTTGCCCGATCGGGCACAGCTCTTCAGAGTTTTAATTGCCCGACAAAAAATGTGATTGCCCCGGGCTATCGGACAGGCGATTTGTCGCAGCCTGATGAACGGCATTTCTATTGGTCATATTGTTTTGCATTTTAAGTTCTACATATATTTAGCTTTCTCAGATTTTTTAGATTTAAAAATTGGACGTTTCTAGTAGAAGTTAGAGAGGATTGCGTAAAAATGGTGAATTCCAAGTTTTGACAAAGCAACCTATTTTGAAAATCTACTAAATAGTCGATATTTAGCGTTTATTTATGATGTTACGAAGCAATCATTGTATGAAATAAAGGATTTGCTATGCTTGAGTGACCTTAAACTTTTATTTCTTTGGCGGCAGTTTTGAAGACAATTATTGAGGTGTGTGAGTTTCTCATCATTTGAAATGCCGGCAGAGATGGATTTTTCATAAAAGTGTTGAGAAGGTTCGTCCTTAGTGTCACAGCATGCATTTATGTCCACAGTAGGGGCCTATATTGGCAAACCCACAACTATGTAACGAATAAGATTCAAATTTACTGCGGAGGATCCTTGAGGAAGTTATATCCTCTGTAATAATGACATTTTTGGGTTAAAATTGTGGTAAAAATCACATAAAAAGTATGTTTTTCCGGGATGTTTTTCAACCTAAATATCTGATGTCATATTGAAATGTTTCACTTAATCCCATATCAAGAATTATTCAGCATAAGCTCTACATCTGTGCCAAATTTGGTGTATTTCCTATCAAAGAATGTAGGATTTCTCCAATATATTGCACAGTGCGGCTGGACGATGGTGATAAAGGATCCATGTGTTATGATGCCTTTGCACTGTAAATTACACACATGCAGTTCTCGTCCATTTTCAGTAATAGCAATGTCACGCCAAAACGAATCAAGCTATTTGCATGAAAGGTGGTCAAAAACAGGTGCAAAAACATGAGCAAAGTCTGTCAATCTGGAACAAATTTTCATTCGTAATTTTACTTCCGCATTTCTTTTTTTAAATTAACGTGCTGTTGATGCTACAAAGCTAAAACTAGTGCGGTGCCACAAATAATACGAAAAAGGGTTATCATTTGAATTTTGTCTTTAAAATTGCTTTTATTCATCGTAACAATAATACTAATAAAGGAAACCTAGATTATTTATGAGAAAATAAACTTAAAATATTAAAAATTGAATATTGTCAGGTTGTGATAAATAATTAAATAAACATTAACCGCACGTTAGCGGCACGTGTTCAGCTTGTAAACAAATCAATCGGGACTTCCCCAGGCCATCGAACAACGATCGTTAGGAAAGCATGCAAAAAGTGCACGATTTCCTGACGTTGCATTTACAAATATTGCAGAATTTACTTCAATTCTTAGCAGGTGGGTCAAAATTTTGGGGCTTTTATTATCTTAAAATATAAAGAATACAAATTTCTTATTTTTATCATCAAGTAATGATAAAATTTCGAAGTTTTGTCTGCGCCGACATGCATGTGACATGGACGCAAAATACTTGATTAGCCATGTGAACTTGCGTCCAAATTTGTCAAATACGCGTCTGGACGCAATGACGCACACTAACGGGAAGCCTGATTGTGTATTTGTTATCTTTAAAATATTTTGTGCTTGAAGCCGAGGGTGAGGGTAAAGTTTGTCAGGTACGCCACGCTTGCGCCAAATTTTGGTTGACTGTGAGTGTCATCACTACACGTTCTAGTCCTGCTTTAAAAGATCGTGTGAGCGTAGTTATCCCCGACGTTAGTTTTCATCAGCCTAAATCTCTTGTGCTGCAGTGAAAACTCCCTGCTCGCACCATGAGACCTGACATTGTTCTTGTCTCTTTATTCTTCTTCTTCTTCTTCGTTGGTATGTGACGACAGACCATGTAGTCCATGTAGAGCCACATTGTTGGATCTGGCTTACAGATCCAGCAAACCTGGATGGAACATAGGCCTGATACTCAACAGTATCAACCCTCAATGTCAAATGAGATCAGTTTAGTTAGTCAGAATTATGCAAAATGGTTGATGTTTTTGCATTTTGCTCTGGAAAATCTGCTATAAATTTAACTTAGTTTGAAATGAGAAATTTGGGAAACATGTGCTAGCTTCAAAATTTGCCATTCTGATCATGTGGATCTCGATTAGTACAGGAACCAAACCTATACGGTGCGGTACCGTACATTGATACATGGTGGTCATGGCGTATAAAGACCGTCAAAGTCATGAACGTACATGTATAGGAATAAGGTATACGATGATGCAGAATGGCGCCAGTTGTTCGAAAATTTCTAACTTTCGTATGAACAACCGATAGCTTGTGATACGAAAGTTAGAATGTGCAATGATACCTGCCTGAGTCAGAGATTCGTCGACTGTTTTAAAACACTCTAAAACAATTTTTTAAATTATCAAATTTGGCTACAATTTAGTTTGGCTAACATTTATGTATCATCGCAAGATAATTTGCTTACTTTTAACCGGAAATACAGGTGCCGAAGTACAAATTCTGACCATTTAAAAAACGGTAATTAGGTCCTGTAGTTCTGCGATCTTTCTCCACCCGCTTCATGGAGCCTCAAGCTTGCAAGGTACCATAGTTCACCTGGGTTTTTTTAACGAAAAAAAACTTATAATAAAATAATTTTTTGTAAATTTATTCAAAGAAAGGGAAAATACCAATGCTATTTTATTTTAATCACAATATTTTTAATATTTGTAATCAATCACCTCAGAAAACTTGCAAAAGATAGTGAAAAATTATAGATAACACAATTTGGCTGCGCGTCATCAATTGGCAGTGTTGCAAGTATGTATTTAATTACAATATGGCGGCCGCCACATGTTGTTGATGTCCGGCGATCACTCCAGAAAAATTTACACAAAATGATGATTTTAGTAAAACAATAATGACGAACTGATGCAGGAGTATAGCACAGTGTGTCGGTAATATGTCAAGAACAATATCCTCATATTTTTGAGACAATAAGAAACTTCAGGAAGAAGTTTTTATTCATATGCATGATATTGGGACCTGTATGCCAACCGTGTACATGTACCAAACAAGGTCAGTGAAGGTACGTTACATGAGCGCAAATCCTTGCACATTCTAACTTCGTATCACAAGCTATCGGTTGTTCATACGAAAGTTAGAAATTTTCGAACAAGGCGCCAGCAATTTCAAGTGAGCAATGACAGCATTATATCATGCATTACGTCCACACCCTTCTTAGAATAAGGGTGACAAATCACATGTCAGAGGGTACCAGTACTAGTATATACAAAGAACCCGTTTCTATCTCGGCAACTAAATCATCAGCTCGCCAACGAAAGGAAGACCCAGAAACAAATACCTGGTGCAGTACATTAATTGTTCTGTTTTAATAGGACGTCTGTTACTAGTTAGTTTTTGTTGAATCAAATTCAAAGTAGACCTAGATACAAAGTAAACAGTGGCATAATTGCCTGTGATTGGTGTAGTTAAATCTGTTGCAGAAAAAATTATGAAAATATCTTTATTCTTTGTTATCATTATCAAGAAGACTTGCAGTGGCAGCGCCGATACTGTCATACAATATGGGTGCATGAAAAGTTCAGAACTGAAGGTAGAGAAAACAGAGTCTGAATTTCTGAAATGATATACCAGGCTAACTCCACAGAAATGGGACATTTGCATGAATTTTTAAAGTTCATTCATTGCTTCCAAGTTATTGTTTCCTGTAAAGTAGACTAACAAGGCTTTCAGAAACCAACCTTGTTTTTTGCCTCGCATAATTTTATACATTTTTATGACAATTTGAAGTTTGGGGAATTGGAACGGGTTTGTGTATCACTAATTTTGCAGGAAATTGTTGATCTTATGAGTATTGCTGATCCTAGGGTACATGTACATGCACAAAAGATATGTATTAGTGGTTTAATTTCAGCTTTGATATCTTTACTGCAATTCCAGAACAAAATTTAAATCCATCAGTAACATTATAAATGTATACTACGGCCTTCAAATATGAGTATTGAAATGTCCCGTCTGTCACAGAAAAATATCAAAAAGTTGTTTATTTTCTATATTTTAATATATTTTTTGTTCAAAACTTAATTCCTATCTCCTATCAAGTAGGCCTCATATACTCATATAAAAAAAAAGTAAAATTGTTCACTGACTTTTAGTATAGAAAATATTCCATCTCAAAATGTGTCCGTCTGTCACGTTTTTAGCATTCTTACATGTACAATCAAATGGGGGGAAATTTTCAAGTCAGAAATTTTTGGTTTTTTACTTCATATTCATATTCTGCACTAAATTTTGGCCAATGAAAATGATTTCATGCTCATGTTGACAATTAAAATTCCATCTGGCAGTCAAACCATTGTAAACTCTAAAATTCGATCATTTTTATGGGTACTGGATGTTTGAGGTTGACTCCCTCGCATAAGAGGCCTCAAATGATGTTTAAGGTAATATTTTATCATGATTAGATGTTGTTTGTAATTTCTGTGTGAAAATAAATCCCACAAAGTATATTTGAGCAACTCGCCATTGCTCTAAAAAACATTGTAAAAAATGTTCAAAAATGGTCCCGTCTGTCACGTCCCGTCTGTCACGACTTTGGCAAGCCCAGGTATAAAAATCTCAGCTTTGTATTTTTTGAGTATGATGTTTACTGAGAGTTTATGTGCCAATGTTTAATTTTGGCAGCATTTTTCAATAAATCTCACTTGAGAACAGATAGAGTTTTGCAAGAATGTACTTTTTCAAAAAAATGGGTGCTTTTTCCGTCCGTCTGTCACGCTGTATTTCAATTTGCAACCATACAGCCATGGAATCACTTGGTTTCATCTTGTGTGTTTTAAATTAAATTATGACATGTTCTCTTTGACTTGGAGTATAACAGTTTGGGATATGTTTTTTTGTTGAGGCATTTGAAAAAAAAAAGACCCTAAAGACCCTATCTAAATGTCCCGTCTGTCACGCTGGAGTTAGCCACCAGTACAATATTGTTTGTATTAACCGCTTGTCCGCTCTGGGCCATCTAATAAACGCCCCCCTCCAGGCCTTAAATTTGGGGGGGCAACCATTTTCAAGGCCATGCACTGGGCAAAGACAGAAGGGCACCAGCCACCAAGGCCAACAAGTGATGAAGAATGTCTAAGTTTGACAAAGATAGGGGGCACCAAGGCCAAAAGTAACTGAAAAAGGGCAGGCAACGGCCTTGGTGACCTCCCTGAAATTTTAGCCCTACCCCTCCAATTTTTCAATGCAAAAATTGCCATGCCATATTATGTGAGCAGCCCTCAAATTAACCCATGGCATTTCGCCGTGGGTGCACATCCCCACTGCCGTAATGCCCTCAAAATATGTCCTTTACTCAAGGCAGTCACTTGCCGTGCCCTCTAATGAAGTTGCCGTCGATGCCCCAGCCCTGCCCCTTCATTATAAAATCATCGATCTATGTTTGTGTGTGTTTTCTTCACTTATGAGAAATTGCCTCGTGGTGCCCTTCTCAAATTTCCAACAGTTGCCATGATGCCCTCTTGAAATATTACAAACTGCTGTGCTGCCTTGCCTTTTCAGTGAAAATCCAAGGCAATTATCAACTTGCCCTAAAAAAATTGCCGTGCCCCTTCAGATCCTTAATTCGAGGGCTGTATGTGAGTAAGCTTTTACATCATTTATGTAAGTGACGGTCGCTTAATTGCATGGACGAAACCTAAATTATGACTCAAACTTCCATCCAGTTCATTGCCTAATTAAGGTAGAATTTCACTAATTTGAATTGATCAGATGTTTGTTTGATGATGCACTAACAGATGTAATTTTGTTTTATTTACCACAAAAATATCATGTTCCTGTTGTTCCACGCCATCTTGAATTTGAACCTGGACGCAAGTGATTCTGATTCTTCCGATGTTCGTCTGCGAACTTCTAATAAATGCCCCTCGTTTTTTTGAAAAATGCAACTCGTAATATGTACCGGACTACCTTAGGAGCAGACTAACCTATTTATTTCATATTGCAGGTATCACATTACGTCCATATCAGCTAACTGGTGTCCACTGGTTGGTGGAGCGTTACCATAGAAACCATGGCTGTATCCTTGGAGATGAGATGGGACTGGGGAAGACATGTCAGGTAAATAAAAAACCCTTTTAAAAGGGAGTGCTCAGGCATGATTGGAGCACAGGGTTGTCCAATGTTACACGCATATCACCAAAGAGATTGGACCCAACTCAAAATTGGTAAATCTGGCATGTGCGTCTTTAAGCGTCAGTGTTATTTGGTTTGTGAACGTAGCACTTGTTGTTGGCATAACACATTGAATTCAGGACGTGAACAAGCACACTTTAAATCAAAGTTTACTGGGTGCATGGTGAAACCCAGAGGTACCGGTACATTGTTGACTACTTTGCTCTCCTTGAGCGATAAACATTCACCAGAGTCGGCACTCTTTGGGTAAAATTTCTTTGAGCGTCAAACCTCACTGACTACGAAATTTCCAAGCTCAATTCATCTGTGCTTTTAGGTACTGCGGACATACACCCCTCTTTATTGTTTATTTGTTAGTTTCTTATTTAAAAGCACGGCAAGTTCTGGTATCCAACATTGAAGAGCTTATTGGATATTAATAAACATTTGTCATTCAAAGTCACATCGTGCTGAATGAGGTATCAAAATTATGAAGCACAAAATTTTCCATCTATCAATCGCTTTTCTAGTGCCTTAAACTTAAAAGGGCGTGACTCGATATATTTGGAAAATTTATGTATCATCTGTTTTTCGCGGCTCGTAGGTATGTTATAGTTAAGATTTGGTTGTTGGTAAGGTTTGAAATCTTTGTAGCGGTAGCCATTGGAGGATTAAGTTGCTGAAGGCATCTGTGGAGTAAACCCCTCCTCATATGGAATAAATGTCCCCCATGCAATTTCACAGTGACCAAACAATATAGGACTGGGATGTTAAATCTCCTCCCAGTATAGACACAGTAAATCTAAAAGAATTCTGCTGTGGGACTATACTGACTGTAGGGCAACTTTTGCTCACCTGCCCGTATGGTAGGACTACACAGTGCCAAAAGAATCCCACCATAGGACCACTGACTGTGGGACTACTTTTTAGCCACCCCACCCTTGTAGGCCTACAAAAGCCCTGCTGCACCATTATAGGACTATACGGTAAAACATGTTTCCAAGCAGGACTACATCAAATAACATCTCCCCCTGTAGGACTTACACATTATAGCATCAACATGTAACAGGTTGAATTTGACTCCCCCTCTAAGCTTAAATGGATCAGCCCAAACCCAAGGATGACCTGTTTTAACCCTGACCCGGGCCCTGACTTTCCCTCACAACTCGCCCATCACTGCCAGTAACAGGTTCCTCTCTATGCTTTCTCATCATGTACAGGTATTTAGCAAACTTCAGCATAAAAATATATTTATTGTTTATATAGGAGCAAGACTGTGTTGTGCATGTGAAGCTTTAATCAGAAGGCTTGATATAATCTTCAGTTTATTTTCTTAGGATGTATCAAACTTTTAGCTGAGATACTTGCTTATAATTATTCAACTCTTGCTCTGTATCATTGATGTTTTAAACCAGATGGTCATTATCCAGTATGATTATATTGGATTGGATTTTTACCCTGCACACTTTAAAAGTGTGAAACTGGAGATATCAGCAGATGCTTATTTCAGTGTATATTTTTTTTCATTGATAATTTTTTTATCTTTCTTCTTTTAGACTATTTCATTACTTATGTATTTATATGGATCTGGAGACAGCACAGGGCCATTCCTGATTTTATCACCATTGTCTGTGATGGGAAACTGGAAAGATGAACTCCAAAGGTAAGGCTTCAGGGAAAAGAAAAATGTGCTAAGTACAAGCTGTATCAAAATGATTGGTACCCATCAGTTTTCATCGATAATGGATGAGCCTGACAGATCAAAATTCAACATAAGATCCAAATAATTTGTAAATTAATTGCAAAAAACAAGTCATAAACTATACATTCTGGATATTTCAAATGTATCCAAAAGTGTATTTGGAAGAGGTAGGCTTTTCAATAAACATCAAAATTGATGGGTACCAATCATTTTGATACACCCTGTACTTAAAAAATTTTGAGCCAAGTTCTCATAACAATATGTGACATGTCACATCAAAAGGGGACACTTTTGGGCAGGTTATCGAATTGGAGGTTTTTACATAAATATTTTGCTCCACAACGCTCTTTTCCCCAATGAAATAGGACATTCCTAAGAGAAGATTGAGTTTGTAAGCTACCTTATTATAAAATTGGAAATTGAGATTGGCGTTTAAAAATATTATTGACAATGTTGAGAGTAGGAATTATCTTGAAAAATATCTCAAAAAATACAAGATGCCAGTTATATTCCGAGTTTCAGACAATATTTTAAACATTTTAAATAGTATCACAAATTCGCAACAAACCCAAATTGTGAAAAAATCACCCCTGTTAGATATTTGGCTATATCTCCATTTATGATCCAGCCCAAAAATGTCTCCTTTTGACATGACATGTCACATATCCTAAGTTGCATCTGCCTCCATAAACTATATGCGGCTGTGTTCCTGTTGTCTGGAACTATATTGTATACCGGTGATAACGGCCACTTGGCAGATGCTCATACCTAGAAAGATTAAGAGGTCTCGGTTGGATTGTGAAACTTCAAGCAAGTCTATGGTTTGGCGCAGAGTGCCTGTGTAAAAAGTCCTCTGATCTGTCAAAATTAAAGATCTTTGCATTTTGGTTTGGTAAATCATAATTATTTTCTTGTTTGACTGTCATGACATTTGCAATTAGTTGTGTGTGTTTTATGGTGGAGTGTGAAACTTGTGTAGAGGGAAAATATCTCATTCAAGGAAGGAAGAACACCAAGAATATTAATCAAATTTTATGAAGTTGATTGATTTTTGACAAGTTGGCATTGATGCTGCCATGCTACAGAGAGAAGAACACCCCATCTCTCTCATTTTTCCAAGGTGGAAAAATCAAAAAGTGAATTAATTTTTATTTTGCAGATTTACACCAGGTCTGGAGGTTGTGTCATATATGGGAGATAAAGAGAGGAGGGAGGAGCTGAGACAATCTGTGACAGACTCTGACACATGGAATGTGGTGCTTACTACATACGAGGTAAGAATCTTGTGTCTACTTTTCAGAGAACCTGCAACAGTTTTATGCCTTAAAACTGTTCACAGTTCACAAGGTTCAGTCACACAAATGAATACCTGAGTGGAAGAAGGGCCCAACTCCATCAGAACTGTTTTTGAGATATTAAGAAAAAACTTAATATTTGGAAAAAATTTTACAGGCAGAATGTTTTCATTTTCAGGGGACCTTTAATACATACAATATTACATACATTCGAAATTATATATGTTTCCATGGCAACGGTACAGGTCTTAATAGTAATATGAGCTGGAGTTGGGCCCTTCTTCATCTAATATATTACAAGTACCAGTTCCGTAAGCAGATGTTGAAATTTGGTAATTATCCATTAATTGCACAAGAAGAAGCATGTAATATGTTAGCAAGGAAGTTTATTGTAGTGAAAAGCAGATTTCATGGATGAACAAAATTCCTCTTTAACTCAATATTTATGGAAGAAGGGCCTAATTCCATGGAGTTGGGCCTTTCTTCCATGAAAACCATGATTAAGTGTAACCGGAAGACTATTTGGAGAGTGGATTTTGGCTCATCTTTCACACACAAGGAAGAACAGTCTGCGGGCAATAAAATGCTGGGTCTAACTCATTTTGGTAAAAAATTGGAGTTGGGCCCTTCTTCCACTCAGGTATTCAAATGATTTCTTTAAAATTGAATGTATAACAATTGCATGTTTAGTTCTGTACATGGTCTGCATATGGCTAGGATTACAGAATGGGTGTGTAGGGATGGGTAGAGTGTATTTTGATGGGGTGTTTTTTGTGGGTAAGTGTCATAATGTGTGTAAAGTGTGCATTTTGTTGGAGAGATGTCATTTGCTAGTGACACACATTTATAAAGTGTTCATCTATTCTTGATTTTGTTTCTTTTTCGATCCATACAGATTTGCCTAAAAGATGCGACATTCTTGCAACAATTCAGCTGGGCTGTGCTGGTCGTAGATGAAGCAAAAAGGCTCAAAAATCAAAACTCGCTTCTACACCAAACGCTTAAAGAGGTAAAAGAGTAGACTGTTTTTTATGTAACTCTGAGACTGCACATTTATCTACTTAATTACATTCATTTAAAACAGCCAATATTTTGGTTTGCACTTGTCCCGTACTTTTGACTAACCAACCACACCAACCACACAGCATTTTTCACATGAGTGAGTTCCTCCTGTCTCAGACTATCCCAATTGTAGACAGGAAGTCATCACAGCACCACCATCTGCTGAAGATGGAAACCGCCTTGTCAGAATGATCAAAGTTGGTCCTAATTTGTATACTTTCTTTCACCTCAAGTTTGGGGTGACATCAAATACTGCAAACTGCAGTGTACTGTAGGGGTGCATTTGTAACTGCATTCAAACTGTGGAGGTATGTGTGTTTTGCCACATACCATCTGTGGAGTCTGCTAACAACCGTGGAGCTCCTCAGTTGGAGATAACCTAAAAAAATGAGGGTTTTGAGCTATACAGGGGGTATACCACCTGCCATTTTCTGACTTGATCAACCTCCACAGTACATGGCGGTTGCTGTCAGATATGTGTAAAATAATCTCCCCAGTTTGAATGTGGGTGTGTGAATATCCCCAGTTGGAATACACACACCCCCACACTTGGCAGCATTTACATGGGGGTGTGTGTGTATAAACTTGATCAGTGGGATTAGGGTAGTATATACGATTAGGTACTGCGATCAGTGAATACACCTACGCCAGTACCAAACTCAAGTTCAAACAAAGTGTAGTGTTGAGATGAAATCTCTATACTGAGTTTCTTTACCACATCAAATGATGAGATCCTCTTGTATGTTTTCATTTGTATAGTTTGACATCAAACACAGAGTCCTGTTAACAGGCACACCTGTACAGAACAACCTTCAAGAGTTGTATGCACTGCTATCCTTCATAGCCCCACGGGTCTTCAGACCAAGTATAAGTGATGACTTTGTAGAGGAATATGATGATATTAGTAGTGACAAAGGTAGGATTGGTTTTACTTTGGAAAACTCATTGCTCTTCAGTGTGATTAGTTAGTGTATTGTAGTGTAGTGAGCAGACCCCTAACTGGTTAGGGTCTACATACTTCTTTCAGCTGTTTGTAATTTTACCCAGGTACATTTTATATTTGTATATTCTACTCGCAGCACTATTTAAAGGCCTAAAAAGATTTCTAATGCCCTTTTGATCAGAAAAAATATGGGTGCAATTTTTTTTCTTTATTTGAGTTTTCATGTATTTGGTATAAAATTTGCAAAATATTCTGACTATTGATAATTTGTATCGCACAACTCTAAGACTCAGTACACCGGTCGATCTTACCGTTTCCGATGTTGATTAAGATACTTCTTGCATCGATCCCGAGATGCGGAAAAAACCAATAGTCATTTTGTCCCACATAAATGAATAAATAACAAAAACCCCCCGATCCCCCGAGTGGACTCATCCATCTGGTGACGTCACACACGATAATCACCCCTTATCCTCCTTGGTTTCTAGATGAGGTAGACGTGTGGATTTTTCGTTACCAACGCTAAGTATCATTACGAACCAAAGGATTTAGATATACAGTTTGTTTGTTACACCTGAGGTAAAAACCAACCAGTATAGTGCGCTAGGGAGATAGTTTTGTCGACATTTTTGGCTAGAAAAGTGACAAAAAGCGATCCAAAAACTTAGCTTGTATGAGTGTTTCCGTTCAGTATCACGGGACACACGTTTTCAAAATGGCCGCCCTTAGGACGCCATTTTATTTTTTGTTCTCACGTAAAACAACTATAGCAGACTAGTAAGTTACAATAGATGTTTGTACAGTACTGTGTATACATGTATGGTGAGTGATTATCGCTATGTTTATGGTGTGCTCTATCGTTATATCTTTCAGTACGCGTCTGATGACGAGTTACTGCTAAGAGTTCGTGGGTTTCGAAGGACCAGCCTGACAAATCTATACCAAAAGGGTTTCAGTGTTTCATCCCTTTGTACATATATTTTTATATCATACCACTACATCAGCGACAGCCACTGTGCGTGTGGGTCTGTTTATTGGGCTTGAGCTTGTGTTCGGGGGGGTAGTGCTATACGCTCCCCGATTACTACAATGTCCAGGCCTTGTCAATCATGCCCTTCCCTTGTGGCAGAGTGGGACCCGCATCCACTCTGCTACACTCACAGGGATTGCTCTAAATCAAATAAGTGTGCTTCTTTTTTGCATAGGCTTATCGGACATTCACTTGAGGATTTAGAAAGTAGCGCTGTTTGGGTCTTCGACACAGACAGAAAAACGAAGACCAAGAAACAGAAGCCTACAGGTAAGATTGATATGGTAGGTACTAGCGCGGCGGCAAGGGCCACGCTAAGGTAACCTCTGGGGCTCCGGTCCCGGGCAAGCAGGCGGACCCTCCGGGGACTGCTAGCGAGCCCGAAGGCCTAGCAGCCAGCGAAAGCACTGACATAACGTCTAAGCTAGTAGCAGGCAGCAGGGCGGTACTTGCCCTAACAGGCGAGTACCAGTCTACCAGTGAGATCTCTAGCGAGTTTCTTGCAGGTGGACACCCGTCTATTGCTGGCGAACGGCGGGTCTAGCACCCGCGAAGTAGCCGGCGACGGACAGTATGCCAAGGGCACCCTGGGCTTGCCTGGGTTGAATCCTAGCATACAGCGTGCGAACGGACCTCCGGGCTTGCCTCGGCGGTCTGTAACGCAGCGTGCCAGTGGAACCCGGGCTTGCCTGGGTTGATCCACGACACGCAGCACGCCTTTCGTTCCCCGCAAGGGTCGAATGAAAACGTGCATGGGTTTAGCAGAGACGATACCGGGGCTAACGCTTCGGGTGTAGGCTTAGCAGAACCAACTGGGGTTGTCACACGGCAGCGTTCCATGGCGGGACCGCCGAGTCATGCCCTGGGCCTTGGAATGGCTGCCGGCTGTCCTCCGGGACTGGCTAGCGGCTATACCGGGGTTGGGCTCGCAGTCTCTCACGGGACAGCGACCCAAGTGCAAGCGGTGGCAGCTACCGAGGCGAGCTACGGCTCGACTTCAGTGGTAGCCACTATGCACGCCCATAGCTGCCGTGAGTGGTCCGCCACACACAGCGACCTTGGCGAGGCTCAAGAGGTTAGGGTAGGTAGTTTGAACAGCCTGGCTGATCAACAACCCACTTATGTCCTCGAGAGCCAGCAGAGCGTGGGTGATCCATTACAGTCAATGGGTCGATTACCCTCTTATGATCGATCACTATCTATTCAGCGGAGCATGGCTCCATTGATTGATACTGCCTATTCAGGTAGCGAGGTGACTGATCGGGGGTATACACGCTCAGCTACCCGTGATACTAGGCAAGCTCCTTTTAGCCAAGGGACAGCCAGTATAGCGGGGTACCCATACACACGGCTTGATCCTCTAGCGGGGCACGCTGTGAGGCATGGGTACAGTGGTACGCAGCCGGGAGCCCTACCGGGCACCTACGCTACAACCACGCAGGTACCGCAGTACTGTCCTGGTTGCCACAGTCTCTGTGGCAACAGAGGAGGCGGTACTGGTACTGCCGTTCCATGGGGTTTCCCTGGCGGCGGATCCTTTCAGGGTCAGCTACCGACAGGGTCTAGCCCGCGGTATCCGCCGCAGGGTGGTTTCTTCCACGGTCTAGCACCGTGGCAAGTGCCGCCTAGCGATGGGCAAGCAGTACCACCAGCTGTTACCCAGGCTGGGCGGCGAGTGGCTAACCCTGATACAGCTCAGGGTAGGCCGCACGCTGCTATGGCTAGGGCGACAGCAGCGAGAGCGTCACGCGGATCCCGGGTGCTATGGCTAGCATCTCGGGGTCTGGCGGGAGTACTCCCTCTTCTGCTGGTGTTCAGTTGGCTAGCCACACGGTGGCGACACCTCCTGTCCACCTTCAGATGCCCGTCGTCAGATCTCTTCCTCATCAGAGAGTGAGTCAGAGTCTGAAGGCGAGGAAAGGAGTCGGAAGATGAAACCAGTAGCGCCTCACAGTCTGATGAGGACTGGGCAGCTAGCTTCAGGTAGCCTGCCCCCGCTTCCCCGTGAGGAACTCGCTAGCAATGGTCTGCCTGCGGACACCGCTGAGGTGATGAGCCGTGTGGCCCAAGGTTTGGGCCTGGCTTTCTCTCAGGAGGAGTCCGTTCAGGAGGACCAGGGCATCTTTTTCAGTAGGATGCCCAGCTAGCGCGTCCACACAAGGGTCGCCCGCACTTGCATTCCCCGGCGGACCTCAAGGGTAGGTTTCGTGGGGCTGTCAGGCTCGCTGGAGCTTGACGCCCGGCGTGCTTGCACGCTTCCACTGCGTGTTTCGCAGGAGGACTCTGAAACCTACCTCAGGGTCCCTGACATGGATCCAGAGCGTTGCCAGCGCCTGCCGCTGGCGGCCAAAGGCGCACGGGTCGCTCTCCCCCAGTGGGAGGAGGAGCTAAAGCTCATCGATAAGCGAGCACGCCGCTTATCAGAGTCTCTAGCGTCGCTACCACGCTTGCCGAGCACCTCGGTAGGAAGGTAGCGAACGACCACGGGCAACGTCGAACTCTTCCATGAGGTTAATCTGTTAGCGGTGCTAACAGCTAACCTCAACGAGAGTTCTATGGGCCTAGCCCATAGGATGTCACTACGCCGCCCGGAGAATGCCTGTCTGTCCCTCCAGTCAACTTATGGCTCCGACTTTGCTGAAGCAATGAAGAAGTCAGACTCGGTGGGACAGGGGCTACTCTTTGGACAGGCCTTTTGCGCTACGGTAGAGGACCGGGCAAAGAAGGCCACCAATGAGAGCACTCTGAAGAAGTCAGAGGCTGCCCTGACCAAGGGGAAGGGCAGTAAGGCGAAGAAGAAGCACAAGAAGAAGAAGTCTTCTAAGCGTTCTTCAGCGCCAGCTCCGGCTTCAGCAGGACGCGCACCACAGACTACACCCGAGCCTGAGGCTACTCCAGCACCTCCCAAAAAAACTGGGAAGCGCAAGAGTAGTGCTGGATCGTATGGCAAGCCCCCTAAGAAGAGCCGTTCTTCTAAGGGTGGCAAACCAGATCGGTCCTGAGGGCACGGCGCGGTCGACAGTCCATGCCGGCAGGCCTTGGACTTCCACAGGATTCCCCTGTGGGCGGCAGCTGTGCATTACGCCCAGAGATGGCATGCCATCTCACCGGGCGCCTGGGTATTGTCAGTGGTCAGTGGGGGTTACAGGCTGGAATTTACCAGCCACCCCTTGTGCGCCTGCACGATTCAGAGGTCCACGGTAGTGCCGCCAGACGGCCCCCAGCGTCGGGCACTACTGTCAGAGGTCACTCAGCTTCTCACGAAGCAAGCGATTGTCCCGGTCTACCCCCTTTCACCAAGGGGTTTTGGAGCACTTTTTCTGGCTCCAAAGAAGACCGGCGACTGAGGCCCATTCTGAACCTCAAGCCGTTGAACGAGTTCATCAGGCCCAAGAGGTTCAGAATGGAGACTCTCGCTTCGGTGCTAGCCTGCCCCATCAAGGGTATGTGGGCGGCATCGCTAGATCTCTCGGACGCATATCTGCATGTTCCGATCACACCTCAAGATCAGAGGTTTCTCGCTTCAAGGTACAGGGTCAAACTTACCAGTTTCGATGCCTGCCATTCGCTTGTCCACCTCCCCAGAGTGTTTACACTCCTGGTCAGGCGGTGGCAGCGTACCTGAAGCGCAGGGGAGTCAACATGTGTTGCTACCTGGACGATTGGTTCATTCTGGACGCACCCCACTGGAGACACAGTGTCTCGTGGAGTTAGTAGTCCGTGCGGTGCGGGACCTGGGATTTCTGATCAACGTCAAGAAATCCAATTTGGTCCCGACGAGACACCACTATTCTTAGGGGCCCAGATCAACCTCAAGGAGGGATCGCGGCGCCCTCACCGAGAGGGTGAGAACATGGCGAGGTGTGCCCGACTCTTGGCCGAGTCAGAGGGGGCACCCGCTGTGGCATGGATGAAGGTTTTGGGCCTTATGGCCAGTATGGTAGACCTCGTATCGTACTGCCGCTTTCACATGAGGCCTATACAACTACACCTTCTAGCCTTTTACAGGCCCAGTCGTCACCCAATATCCCTCGCGGTTCCGATGTCGGAGATCGCGCGAGAGGCACTCTGCTGGTGGACCCATCAGCCCAATTTGACTCAAGGTGTCAGGTTTCCTGCACCAGCGGTGCGTCCACGTAGTGACGACCGACGCGTCAAAGCTGGGCCGGGGGGGCCACATCCACGGGGACTCAGCCTCGGGCCTATGCACGGCCACGGAGCCGGAGTTCCATATCAACCTTCTCGAACTTTGGGCAGTGGAGAGAACTCTCCAGCATTTCGAGAAGGTGATCGTGATCTCATATCGTTGTCCAAACAGACAACACAACCGTGGTGGCCTACCTCAACAGACAAGGGGCACCAGGTCACCACGGTTGTGCCTGCACGCACTTTTCGCCTGATAGGGTGGTGCAAGGCCAGGCAGATTACGTTGAGAGCGATGCACATAGCGGGAGTCACCAACATCCTCGCGGACGATCTGTCACGAGGAAAGGTGTCGGGACCTACAGAATGGTCCCTTGCTCCGCAGGTCGCCCAGACGCTCTTCGAGGTGATGTACCACCCCGCGATAGATTTGTTCGCATCTCATCGAAATCATCAGCTGCCGGTGTACTGCTCGAGGGTCGCAGACCCACAGGCATTCGCCGTGGGCGCTCTGTCCGTGAGACTGGGGAGGAATGACTGCTTCGCTTTCCCCGATCTCACTGCTCGCAAGGGTGGTGACCAAGATCGGGAGGAGGATTGCAACGTCATTCTGATACCACCGTTCTGGCCGAAACACCTGTGGTTTCGACCGATGGTGGATCTACTCCCGAGTTACCAAATCTACTCCGGATGCCGGAGGAGAGGTACCAAGTCTACCACTAGAGCACCTGCAGTTAGCTGCATGGCCCTTATCAGGAACGTCTTGCGGCGGAGGGAGGCTTTTCATCAGAAGCTGCTTCTCTCATCGCCGGGGTAGACGAGTCTACCCTCCGTCACGTATAGTCAGCGTTTGGCTCCCTACTACGCATGGTGCGATGAGAAATACATCTCCCACTAGAGCCCCTGTGCCTCTAGTGGCAGATTTTCTGACAGAAAAGTTCAGGTCAGGACTTCAGCAGGCAGCGATAGCCAACTACAAGTCAGCCATTCTCTCGATTCATCGGGATTTGAAGGCGGGTCGACTATCAATTCAGATGGGTCCCTAAGTCTTCTTCTCGACGGTATGTTCAGCGGCGCCCGCCGAAAGGAAGGTGGTCCCTCCATGGGACCTCAACACAGTCTTGGAGTATATTAAGGGTCCCCTTTTGAGCCCCTGTCAAAAGCGACCCTTAAATACGTCACTCTTAAGACGGCCTTTCTTCTGGCGTTGGCTTCGGGTCGGCGCTGCTCGGAGTTGCACGCAGTCTCGAAGTCAGCCTCCGTATTACTAACAACGGAGCGACGCTGTTTCTTCGCCCGGATTTCCTTGCAAAAAATGAGCGAAGTACATTCCGACACTCGCCCCTCTTCCCCCCCAGTATTGGGCAGGGTTCGTCAATAGCCGAAGACAGGTTGTGGTGCCCGGTGAGGCGCTACAGCACTACCTTGGCGAACACAAACCTTAAGAGGGGCTCATGACCGCTTATTTATCACCCACGCAGAACCGCACGGTCCAGCCGCTAAGCAGACTCTGGCACGGTGGCTGGTCCAGGTGTTGGTGGACTCGGGGGCGGCAAAAGACTCTCGCCCCAAGGCCCACTCAACCAGATCTATCTCATCATCGTGGGCCTACCATAGGGGGGTCCCCATTGAAGAGATTTGTCAGGCTGTGTCCTGGAAGAACCCGTCGTCCTTTTCCACGGTTTACTACAAAAGCGTAAACCAGCGACCAGGCGATAAGTTCACCAGGGCTGTTCTGGGGAGATAACATGGTGGTTGGGTATCAGGTGTTTTGCGGACAATCAGAATTCCAACATGGTAAGAACCAGTGTTTCTATTCTTAACCACTGCACTTTCAGTTCAGGGTTTTGTCTGTTCACGTAGTCTTTCTGTTTCCGGCCGTGAGGGGGAAATAGTTTGACCTCGCGATTACCATGCTACCCACTCCCGATCCTTATCAGATGCTGGCCAATCTTGTACCTCCATCCGTCGGTTACTTGCTAGATCGATCTTTCAGATGTTGATGCAAGAAGTATCTTAATCAACATCGCCGAAGCGGTAAGATCGACCGGTGTACTGAGTCTAGTCCCAAACAAAATGTTTGGTAGACTCATAACCGGTCGCGATCTTACCTTTCGATGTTGATTATCCCGACCCGGCCGCCCCTACAAGTTTGGCGGTAGGGGCTGCCCAAGTCGGATAAGGGATGATTATCGTGTGTGGCGTCACCAGATGGATGAGTCCACTCGGGGATCGGGGGTTTTGTTATTTATTCATTTATGTGGGACAAAATGACTATTGGTTTTTCCGCATCTCGGGATCGATGCAAGAAGTATCTTAATCAACATCGGAAAGGTAAGATCGCACCGGTTATGAGTCTACCAAACATTTTTGTTTGGGACTATTTTGTTTTATTATATACTATATAAATTATATTTTGATATTGGCCCTTAAATGACAGGACTCTGAAACTGTTATGCTAACTCTACTTTGAATGTGTCATTTCTAAATATTGTTATCATTATTTTCCCCTTTATCCACAGTTAAAAATGATCTCCATTCCATTTTACTACCATTCCTACTGAGAAGGACCAAATCCGAAGTGGTTTTAGATTTACCAAAGAAGTCTGAGGTACGGTACATAAATAACGGTGGTAGTAGGCTTTGATTTTATGCCACATGTTATTTGATTTATGTTTGGTGTCTTATTTAGGCTCATGTAAATTCACAATCAGTGTGTGCAGTCTCCCAGTCACAAAAAACACACTGCATTTGGTGCTGCAAGCAAATATGTGTGCATAACATTCTGTTTCGCCTATTACCATTAATGTAAAGTGGTACAGATAGTGATCCCACATAGTAGGATTTCTTTTCATATCATACAAGTCTTGATTCCTTTTGTGAATACTAATTATGTTTGCTAAAACTTGCATAAAGAATCACAAAATCCATTAAGTAATCAGCTGGTGGCTAGCTAGTGTGGATGATGCAAGGGGACTGGACACTGCATGAGAACTTGGTCCTGATTATCAGAGGGAAAAGCGAGCATCCAAAAAGGGCTGATTTTACACAATATTTGAAGCTTTGGTATTTATATCTTGGTGTTTTGTTTATTTACAGGTTTTGTTATACCATGGGTTGTCTGCATTGCAGAAGAAGCTTTATAAAGCTGTACTCACCAAGGATATAGGTAAGTTGAAGGAATTCCAAAGGAACACAACAAATACTTCCAGAAATCTTGATGAATTTCAATGTAGTTGTAATAAGAAATACCCTTTCAATGAGCCAATCATTCAATATTTCTGAGTTCCGACTTCTTTCCCTTCAGATAGCAAAAAACCCATGGGCATGATTAGGGTTCAAATAAATACAAGAAATTGTCTTGAAATACAATATCGCAACTACAGCATGTTTAAACTACTGATATTTTTTATGGTGTGCTTTGTTCCTGTTCCTTCCTATACAGAGGCTTTTGAACAGGCTGGTTCCAGTACTTCTTATGGTCCATCTAAAACAAGGTTAATGAATGTGTTAATGCAGCTGAGGAAAGTGGTGAACCATCCATATCTCTTTGATGGTAAGTCGATTCTTTGCAACTAAAAACTAAATCTCTTGCGAGGCAAGTTTTACTTTCATCGGAGGCCCAACATCGCCACGTAAAACTTATCCTGACCCGTCACTTCCCTATGACATCGGACTGGACCAGACACTTTACAGTAAAATAATTAAAAAAAATATTGGTATTAAAACAGCGCCTTGGTGGATGTGCACATCTATAAAAACGCTTAACATTTATTCCGCTGTCGTTCAAGCCTTAAAATAAGCAGACTTTTCTGCATATAATACCAGCACTATTGCATCAAGTGCAAAACTGGAACCAGGAGCAATTTGTTCTAAAAAATTGCGCCTGGTTCATGTGAATTGTCCAAGGACCAGGAGCAATTGGTGGCTTTACGAGAGCAAATTTGCTCCCCGCGACCGCTTATTTCAAGGCTTGCTGTCGTTGGAATATGGTAGCTGCCATACAATGCCCAAATACATGCTCATACCTTTGGGTGGCGCTCAATGGACAATATTCATAACAGCTCCCCATTTCTCCCCGGGTAGAGAGAGGCAAGTAAGGTAAAGTGCCTTGCCCAAGAGCACAACATGATGGTACAACCGGGGCTCAAACTCGCAATCAACTGATAAGCAAGGCAGAGCCCGTACCGCTGTGTAATACCACATGCCACAGTAGCTGCCAAGACTATCAGTGGATGTGCAGTAGTGCACGGCACATGTTGAAATGACAAAACATTAAGACTAGAATCCCTGTGGTTTCCGCACACAAGTAGAATTATGTTTTATGGTGAGTGATAGGTTCAGGGTTAGGATTGGGGGTTAAGGTAAGGGGTTGGATTATGAGATTTGGGCTAGGGTTGGCATTATGTTTGGCAGTGGTGACCACTATCTGTTGTACATTACGTCTATTTGATATTTGCTCTTTAGTAAATTACGTCTATATGATAATTGCTCTGTGGTACATTACGTCTAGTTGATATGTGCTTTGCTTCCTTTTCAGTATCCAGTCAGTGGTAAACTATAGGTTATTCCTTCATGTAATTTTATACAAAATTAGGGTTAGGATTAGTGGTAGTTTAGGGTTCGGATTAGGGTTAGGATTAGCTTACACAAAATAATTGCATGAATGATCGACCAAACCATGCTTCAATCATTCTTTAATCAGCAAGATCATTAAATATTTGAGTGCCCATAGGGTAATTGCATTCTCTTGCAGGAATTGAACCAGAGCCCTTTGAATTGCAAGAGCACTTAGTAGTCAAGGCCAGTGGTGAACTTCATCTACTGGGTCGGTTTCTGACATTCCTGTACCAGGAAGGCTGTAGTATTTTAAATAGTCTCATTGTATACTGTATTGTTATTTTCCTCTACAGGAGTTGAACCAGAGCCCTTTGAGTTGGGAGAACACTTAGTTGAGGCCAGTGGTAAACTTCATCTACTGGATCAGCTTCTGACATTCTTATATCAGAATGGTCACAAAGTGCTACTTTTCTCACAGATGACTCACATGCTTGATATCCTGCAGGACTATTTGGGCTTTAGAGGTAAGAAAGGCACACTCTTTTGGCATAACTGTAAAGTTTGGCTCACTTCAAGTTTGGTAGTGAATCACTCACATAGAATTAATCCTGCATAGTGTACTGGTACGCATACGCTTGTGGCGCTACGGTAAAAAAACAGTGACATCACTTCTGAACTTGAGGTAAACCACAGTAAAGAATACAATCTGCACCCTGTGATTTAGGGTTAGGTTTAATTTGGGATCAAAGAAATATGTCTTGCAGTGGTGTGAAGTAGGGATGCTATTAGCATAGCATGATAGGGGCAGGCGGAACATTAAAATTTGACAAATCCCATAGAAAAAATACAAACAGGCAACAACTGGTTTCCATGAATCGGCACCACTGTCCAATTGGATGACCCATGCTGCACCATTGTACGGATGTGTTTTTACATTTTTTTCCACTACAGCTGATAGGGAAGATCAATATCGTCGCTTGAAGTGAAAAACCTTGTATCTTACTTTTCAGTGAAATTTTGATTTTGTATTGATTTTGTAGCTAGCATGATAGATACTTGATACTAGCAAAGAGATTGATTGACAGATGGTGTACATTGACATTTTGTGATACACTTTGACGGTTCAGAAACAGAAAACCATAACTCCCTATGACCAGCTCCCACGAAATGTGCATAAAGTAGGTTCCTTTCCAGCTTGCTTTGGTCTTCAAAAATCAATATTTCCTTCACAATGTCTTCTGTTTTCTATTGAATTTTGTCACAACTAATGGACTGTATCTTCTATAGTGCCCTGGCCGACTTTATGATCATTTCGTGGGAGCAGGTGATTGTGAGTTTAGGCTTTCTGGCTCTCAACCCTCGATTTGATGAATTGACCTATAATTTACATCCATCTCTTGTTATACTTTCAGGGTACAGCTATGAGCGATTAGATGGCTCCGTCAGGGGAGAGGAACGTTTCCTCGCAATCAAGAATTTCAATGACCAAGATGAAACCTTTGTCTTTCTTCTGAGTACCAAAGCTGGAGGTCAAGGGTTAAATTTGACAGCTGCTGATACGGTGATATTTGTTGATAGCGATTTTAATCCTCAGAATGATATACAGGCTGCAGCTAGGGCACATAGGATAGGTCAGTCAAGGTCAGTATTGATGATGTGGGGTAGGGCAAAGATAATTTGCCAGTGAAGTGACATAATAATCGGATTAACTACCATAGCAATAGGCGAAAACAATTTTTGAATATATCGCGCTGTGTATGTCTGCAATCATAGATTGAATATAATACTGCTCTTTTCAAAGATACAAATCTTACAGGTGCGAGTGATCAGCATGATGTGTTTCAATGCAGATCACCGTGTGAAGGTACTAGTGCAGCGTGACCAGGTGGCAAAGTCCCACCATTATCTGTTAATGAGGGTTAATTGTTCCATGAAGTGCGACATATGAAAACTACCGCATATTTTTTGCAGTAATGCAACCGATTTTATAAAGTTGTTTTGCCGTTGTTATTCTACAAAAATGTTATTGTGCTTCAAAGGTAAATCTTGTTTCTGAGATGCATTCATTTGGCAAACAAATATGCTTAGTGCACCATGTACAACTATTGTTTTATCGTATAAATTGTAAAAGTTGCAAATTAAGGCTGAGACACATCAAGCTGTCTTTGCAACAGTATGCTTTTTGATCGGATTGGTCATTATCTTTCATGTCCTTTTTACAGACCAGTGAAGATAATTCGCCTCGTTGGCAGAGACAGCGTAGAAGAGCTGATATTGAGAAAGGCTGATGCTAAGCTGAAGTTAACCAATTCTGTCATAGAAGGTGGTCAGTTTTCACTTGGTGGTGCTGCAGCATTGGCAGAAAGTGCCACACAGGTGAGTCTCGCCAGAATTTTATCAGAAATGATTAATTTTTGTATTGGAAGATGGCACACATTTCTCTCTTGTTAGGCTACACCCCTAACCACAAAGGTACGCACAACACCCCATAGACTGCAGAATTCACATATGTGATGTGATCAAATCAAAATCAGTCGGAAGTCTGAAATATTGATTACCAGACATAGACAAACAAAGGAAAGAAATTCTTTTGTTGTCTACTGGTTTGGAAATGCTTTAATTGTTCTTTGGAACTAAATGTTTGATTTCAATGGGGTTTTCTGCAAAATGTACTTTTACAAACGCTTTATACAATCATGTAGAAAACTGCAAATTGAATATACCCGGCTTCAGATTGAGCGATTTTGCTTGATCACACCACATATGTGACTGTACATGACGAATGAGCCGTACATTCCTCCCCGGTCAATTTTGTTTTATTTACGTGTTTAGAAAATATACATCATAAGCTTTAAACGATATCCAGAAGCGGGGTTATGGTTTGTTGAACTTTGCTTTTTCAACAAAATGGTACCTTTCTTTGTTTCCATACTGCTGGCAATAAATATCAAACAGTCATAATTGGCGGTCATTTCAAATCATCCCCAAGTCAACGAGGTTCAATAAAGTTCTCTCATTGTTAATTGTTGGTTATACATACCTATACAAAATACAATGCCTAGTAACCCATCACTTGAACAGGATTTAGCCAAAGCAAACAAAGACCAGACCTATTTAAAATTCTATAGCCATCTAAGGTAGAACCTTATTATCCTCTTCAACAAAAGGATTATTGATTGGTGTTTGACTATCAAATGAGATAGATGTCACGCCAACTTGAGGTACCGATGAATACGACCTTCATGCACATTTTACACTGTAACTCAGAATACAATTTAGGATATTTACGGCTTATTCGTGCTGTACGGTCACATTTACTGAACAGGTCAACAATGAGTTGCCTGCAATATGACTGAGCAAGTCTTCTCTCGCTAATTCATTTGGGTGACTGACAACTTCCTCCCTTTCCATGATGAAACTAGGGTTCGTATTTAGCATTTGCCTGGTGCAAATTACAAGTTGTAGAATTAACAGAGCCATTACTTGTGTGAGTGACAAGTTGTATATTTAAACTTTTGTCAGTAAATTTCACACGAATTCAATGATTAACAAAAATAAATATACCAATAGTAAAATAATGGCTTTGAACATTGTAAGCAGCAACACAAAATGATATTGAAGCACCAGCAATATTTAAAAAAAATCCGGTCTAGTTGAAATGCTGGCAGGCAAGTTGTAAAACACAGCAACTGGTCCAATCAGTGATGACGGGCAAGTTGATCAAATTAAATCAAAAAGTTCACCATGAGCCTCAATATGATATCATGTATCTTTGATTTTTAGTAATAATTCCACATTTCTCTCTTTTATCAGCTATCAGATATGATCAAGTTTGGATTAGACAAACTACTGCAATCAGCAGAGAGCTCGGTGGTAGACGTAGATCTCAAACCCATCTTGGGAGGAAGCCTAAAAGGAGAATGGGTACTGGAGGAGAATCCTACGGAAAAAGATGAGGAAGAGGAGGAGGAAATGGAAGAGGAAGATGAAGATGATGCTGAAAAGAAAGTAAGTCACCGTTGGGTAGGAAAAACCTATGTGTCTTTGGCCCTGAATATGTTTAAAGCAAAACTGCCAACATGTTGAGGGGCCAAAGACACATAGGAGGGTTTTCCTGTGTAATATAAGATTAAGTGTAGCTCTAGACTGCTGTTGAAAAGAGAAGACTAAGAAGGTATTCCAACTCCTGATAACAATCTTGTTGAGTCCATGACCAAATGTGCTTCCTTTGGTGATCTTTAATGAGTGGTGCTTTAGTGACGCAGTAAGGTATGATGAATAACAATACTGTATGCACAGTTGATAATCAATGATTCATACAAGCACAAGACATTTCAGCCATCACTAATATTTGGATCTGTGAATACTGTGATTAAAACTGTTATCCTGGGTTTTATTATAGAATGTTACTGTGATTAAAGCATAGTAGGCTTAGTCATTCACATGGTATTTTAGTACACCATTGGGCATTACAATCATGCAAATAGTAGAAATTCAAGAAAAAATGAGGGCGTCGCTTTAGAGCAAATCACACAATATAGCTTTAATATGTAATTAGTTTGGTTGTGGAAATGTAAAATGGTACCTTGTTATCTTTTTCCCCCTGTATAGCTCACATGTACATGTTTGAAGGCAAAGATTATTCCAAAGAGCCCAGTGCTGAGGACACCAAAGCCTTTGATGAACTTGTCGCTGCTGAGATGGCTGCTAAAGAAGCCACTGTTGTTGGGCCTAGATCATTACGGAAGCACAGAGATCCAGTGGTTTTTCCTGAGCTACAAATGCCAACTAGGAAGAGGAAAGAGTTGACTGATGAGGAGAAAGAGGAGAGGAAGAAGAAGGTAGGTTTGGGGAGGAGAAAAATGAACATTTTTGTGATGCTTTTTCAGGAATTGCACATTTTAGTATAGTGTGACTTTATAGACGAATCCAACGAGCCAAGTAATGGTCAGAATTCATTCGGCCATTACTGGGTCCCTCCTACACACAGCGGGAAAAAGTGGGTAATTCGGTAATCTCATTACGGGAAGCTTTTACTGCCAGCGGAAATCTAGGGCAATTTGGCCTGAAGTTGATGTAAATGGATTTATAAGCTTAACCCATAGAAAATACGTACGCAAATTGCCCAGGCAGAATTCTCAAGCCTACTTCCTGGTTTGTCATGTTTGTGGTTCCCACCGACAGTTTTGATCAAGTATTACATAGTGCGTAATGGGATGAATGATATAACGGAAGCCAGCAAAAGCGTTACCGTTAGCCTCCACTACAGGGATACAGGCCCTTCATTATTATTACGTAATTTAGCCAATAATTTGATGGTAGAGTCTAACTTTGTTTGTGTTGCTTCAGGGCTCAGAGGGAATTTCTGTTGTGTAGGGTTTCATCACGGCGATCGGCACAAAAGGGCGCATGCGTACATTTAATTTCATACACGAGGCCAATGCATTTTTGTAGGGCTGTACACAGGACTGGGAAAAAAGCTCAACATGGGCGGAGCTAGAGTGGTAGACAAAGCAAGTTCTGTTGCGAGTTGAATTTCCGAAACTGTTGTAGTATTATACTGGCTAAGTTGTGACACTTTGATGGTTATACTTTGTGAGTAATTCATGTAACAAAGTGCTAATTGTGTTCATTTTTTTAAGCTTATTTAGGCTCATTTATGACTTGTCATATAAAACGAAAAATCACAAAAATGTTGCACCAAATTGCGTCATTTAGGTGTCATTTTTCAAAAAATTTCAACATCTGAGAGGGGCACATCCCCTCTCAGACTCCCCCTGCGCCGCATGCGCGGCGGAAAATACGACTTCGTCGGATTTACATTCCCGGGAAACTTCACATTTTTTACAGCCCTGCTCCTGCAACAAACTCGTATAGCCTCATCCATACTGAGCTGAGTAAGACAATAATTGACACTGTGTTATATTGGATCTTCGTTAATTTGTCTCAGTAACTTTATTTAAAAGATATCAAGTTCAAGTAATTGAAGATGTTTTTATTTTTTATCAAACAGAGACAAGAAGCTGCAGCTAAGAGAGCAAAGCTGCAAGAAGAAGCTGAAGTCAAGAGAGCTCAAGAAAGGAGACAAAGATTGTATGTGTCATGTAGAATTCATAATCATTTCATTTATTTATTTCAAACTTATTACACAGCATGTACATTGATATTGGACACTCCCATATGGACAAAAGCTATAAAGTTACTTTTTCACAGTGTATATAGAGCAGGGACTGCCTTTTGACGAGAGCGAGAGCAATCACTCTCTACTGCTCTCCTGAAATCTGATATAGGAGAGTGATTTTTAGCTCTCCTTAGTTGACCATTCTCTCCTTACATTCAGTTATAAATGCTCTAAACAGCTCTTCTTGAAGGCTCCAGAAGAGCTATTTAATGCTCCTGCAAATTTCAAAAGACGGTCCCTGGCTTGCGACGTCATCATAGTTCTGTGGAGTTAATGTCTGAAAAGTGTGGCATTCTGTCCAAATGTTTAGTAGTATTCATCACAGTACATAATACTAAATACTACCAATTGGTATGATGAAATTACGGATTCAATCATGTTTCACCGTTGTTCATCACCGATTAACAACAATGCGTCCGCGTCGTCTGAGTGGTTTACTTGGAAGTAAACATACATAGAAATGAACAACGGTGAAACATGATTGAATCCCTTTCAACAACGAAACAAGCTAAAGATGTCTAATTCACATGATTCTTTCATTCGGAATTTCTGTTTGTCATTGCCACTCAACATTACAAGAAGATCGCAGTATTTCTGTTGATATCAGCAATAAAACTAAAGAATAAAGCGGTAATATTTAGCTGCTACCGCCAACATAAGAGTTCATGTTTACGCATACGTTCCAGACATGACAAATTTTACGCGCTTTTGCGTAACGCGTACACGTTAACTTGTGTTCGCGTATACGCTCAAGAATAGTGTGGATTCATCCCCGATTAACAACGCTTGGCTCCTGTACAAAGGTATAGGAAGAGTTGTTGAATCGGAAATCAACAACACAAATGAAAAAAAATACATGCCACAGTGAAATATTTTAGTTGGATTATAATGCATTGCATGTATTGACAGTTTTAAGAAATCATATGTATTGAAATGAAGTTAGTTTGCCTGGCATTTAATAAATTATAGCCTCAATACCCCGAGAAATCTGAGTTGTGTTGCACTGATATTACTTCCTACAATGCAGCGAGCGTCAATAAACCTAAAGTCCATGTACTGTTTCATTTCAGGGAAAAATTATGGGAGAGGAACAGCTACGAATCGGCCAATATCGCTATGGATACAGACGACGAGGATGAAGATGAGGAGCGAGATGTGCTGGGGTTTGGTAGTGATGATGATGATGAAGGAAGTACTAGTCGTGCAATGAAATATGTGAGAGGAGACGTGACTCATCCACAGAATGCTGGGGAGAAAGATGCAATTGTGGTGCACTGTGTAGGTACGTATAAAACTTGGGAGAGAAAATGTACTGTAACTTATATTATAATTGTTCGGAGTTGTGGTACCCGCTGCTAATCATGCCTTTATGCCCAAGCGTGATGTATGTGCACAACACAACTGCATGGTGCATTATAAACCTGATGTGCATGAAAGAGGTCAACCACATATGCATATTATGCTTGATGCATGTAAAATAAAATTTATGAATGCAAAACCATGCATGAAGTTAGGTTGGGGTGGTGATGAAGATGATGCTGGTGATGATGGTGCTGTGGCGATAATGATGATGGTGATGGAGGAAGAAGCTGAGATGATTATCATGATAATGATGAGGAAGATAATTGTCCTTAATTGGTGTCTTTTCTTCTTGCATTGTTTCTAGATGACAGTGGTGCATGGGGCCAAGGAGGTATTTTCAGTGCTTTAGCCAGGAGGAGTGATGCCCCAGAGATTCAGTATGAAATTGCAGGCAAAATGAAAGGTAATACAACAATAATTACATAATCAATCGGTACCAATATTCCAACATGAATTCTCAAACCCATCACCAAAATATTTTGAGTGGTACAAAACCATTGGCGGTTCCAGGGGGCGCCCACACAAAGTCAGGCACCGCTCTGCAAAAATACACATAGACAGCAGACCTGCCAACTGTCCCTCATTTTGAGGGACTGTCCCTCATTTGGGGTTTACCACAGTGAAAAAGAGGGACAGTCCTGTTTTCTGAATATTTCGGTGATGGCAAATTTAAATGTAAGAACAACAAAAAATGATGAAAATTTCACTTAAAAATTTTATTATAGCATTCTCTTTAGTCTATTGTGATAAATTCAGACCTGCAAAAACCTTCTCTGAATTCTGAAAGTATTGCACACCTCAAGTCTTTGAATTTGTCGGTATCTGGTTTATGTACATGTACAAGGTTTTGGCCTCAATGTCCCTCTTTCTGACTTCAGTAGGTTGGCAGGTCTGAGATAGGCGCCGCTCTGCAAAAATTAGAGGGGGCGCTCACCGGGTGCCCCCCTCTTCTAAATCCGCCCCTGAAAACAGAAACATATTTAATTTGAATGGATCCTGTCTCTGAGGATGATGATATCGTGAATAGGGGGCAAAACTATGGTCCGGTAAGATAGGTCATATGGGGATAACTAGGTCAATCTACTTGGGTTGTGTCAAGTTGCGATTGACCAATGGATTGTTGGTTTCATTCTCTCATGAATATGTATGAGGTGTAATAATTCAGAATATTTAATGCGGGACATTTTAACAAATGGGTATTTAAAAGATAAATTTCGTCCTTAGGGAGGAAAAACCTCCTATATACTTGTGGCCCTTGAACATGTTTAAAACAAAACTGCCAAGAGGTTACGTATAGCAGGTTTTGCTTTAAACATGTTCAGGGGCCAATGACACAGGATGTTTTTCCTGCCCAACAACAATTTGTTATGGTCTTATATTAAATGTGTATCCATGTTTGATTACATTGATAGATTTGGCTTTAGGAGATGCTCATGTGGTGCCAATTGATGACAAAGAAAGTAGAGACAAAGGAAGTGACAAGGTAAGATAAGAATTATATGCCCATATCTTACTAATATAAGCAATCACAAGGAGCATAGTGTTTTTTGTGACATGGCATCCATCGCTTATCGGAAAAGCAAATGCCAATGTATCAATCAGAAGTTGCTAGCATGCAGAGCTTCAAATCGCAACCTTGTTGGTCTTTGCTACATGGTAATGCTGTTTGTAAATTTACATTTGCTACATGTAATAAATCATTGTAATGCTTACGTTGAGGAGAAAATGTTGATATTACAGCCCAGTTGTGGTTGACAGTCATAAAATATTCTTGAATATTCTTCTTCTTTGTATAGTGCAATGTCCCTTTGTGGAACTGGAACCGCTGTATTTTTGGTTTTTGACTTTGTGTTCTGAATATTGTGCAACATAAAATAGAAATATGGTGTTATTGCAAATTCAACTATTTTTAGCAATGTATACATGTATGATGCAAGTTTTTTCCATACATTTTTTATGACAGGTAGCCTTAATAGTTGCTCAGCACAGAGACAGACACAACAATTTGTCGGGCATCAAACTTACTGCTTTAAATCAGGGATTGCAACGTGTATACAAGGCAGCTAAAGCAGATACTGGTAAGTTGGTCTTTTTGCGATGGTTAGATTTTTGTGAATGTTCATTTTGCGAGCGTGCATGCTAGGTGAGAAAAATAAAAACACAGAAAACTGGAATTTTTCTGCTAAATAAATAACTGGCAAAATTTCCAAAAATCTTAAAATCATAAAATATTTAATCTCATCTCTTTACTTCCTAAGGGATGTTGGCAGTACAGGTTGTGAAATAATGATAATTAAAGTTATTTAGGGAATAAGGCAATGAAAAAAAGAAACCCTGTTCTACGGGTGGACGGACCTTTCAAGTAGGGTCGGTCGGTCGGCCTTTTTTTTTTTTTTTTTTTTTTGAAATGACCCAAAAAATCACCAAAATCTGTAAATAATTTGCAATTTGAGAAAATACAAAAAAAAAGATTGTTCCTGAAATTCCTGAAATTTGGGTCGGCATTCATTTGAACAGGAAAATTTTTCCCCAAATTGTTTCAAAATCTGGGTCGGTCGGGCCCGTAGAACAGGGTTTTCTTTTTTCGTCAGCCTAATAGGAAAATTTCTTCATATCTTCATACACTCAAAATTGGTTGATGGCAGCATTTGAAGCTTGCAATTTTACTAGATCAGTGTAAATATAAAAACATACATCTGCACTCACCCGGCTATTTTTCCCAGATGATTTCAGAAAAATGGTGTGTGAGATGCTGAGATCAGTGTTTCTAGAAGATTTTATACCAGAGTTGCCAGTTGCCATTGAAGGCCGATCTAATCTTCTCATTATTTAATGTCTTTATTACAGTATAGTCATCTTCCTTCTATTATATGTTTTTGATTGTAGCCAGTGTTCATCTACCTCGTATAGGCTATGCAACACCAGGGTTCAATTGGTATGGCACTGAGAGACTTATCAGGAAACATCTAGCAGCTAAAGGCATTCCAACATATGTGTATCCTTTTGTTTACAAAATGAATACTTGGTCAACCAAAACAGGTACAAGTATATCACACAGTGTGTCAGCCATAATGATATGGTTATAATATAATAATACTTCACTCACTATAGTATTCGGCAAGGTCCTTCAACAGTATCCGTCTGCTTTTCCTGATTATTGAATAAAAATAACTTCAATCTTAGAAATATTTGTTCGAACACTTTTAAGGCCTTATTGGAAATGGTCCCCCTTCTACCCGCGTACAATGTTGGCATGCCTAATATGTTCATCTTCACCATATCTCCTCCCAACATTGTTTGGTGGGGAAAGGGGAGGGGGCATGCTTAAAATGAACATTGAGACAACACTATTATAATTCTTATTTTCAAGTGACTCATATAGATAGCGTGCGTACTATGCTAAGAAGAACATGGGAATTACAGTGGGTGTTCGAACACATTTTTTCCGGGATTGTAGGTCACATGATGCTATGCAGCCTGATCAGCAAATGAGGTGCTGATGTGATCAATTGGGCAATCAGAACCCCACTTCTGTTGACGCTGTAAAGAGCTCCAAATCAGCAGACCACTGAAGAACTCCTATGCTATAGATACACACAGTCATCCAAAGCCGGCATAGTCATGTAAACCAACACTATGAGCATTTGTGACCCCTCGGCACAACTGAGCCCTGAAGTCGCCAATCATCATTTTTGAGATATTCAACCAAAATATTCTGCTTAAGATTAGCTTTAAAATGATGTATATCATGTCTATAGTACTTGACATTCAAGGAGTGAAAAATCAATAAAACAGTCAATAAATCCTTTGTTTCCTATTGTTTATTGCTAAGTTCGATGGAGCATATCTCAATAGTGGCACTGGCGACATCCGGGCTCAGTTGTGCCGAGGGGTCACATTTATAGGTTTATGTTTGGTTTTAAAGTTGGTGATTGATTGATGTGAGTGAAAAAAAATTGAAATATCATTGTAGACTTACAAAAGATATCAGTTTGTGGATGCTTTGTGGGTACAGTGTAGGAACACCTTGGTAAAATTGCAGAAGAAGCAGAAAAAAATGCATGGAAAGGCAGTTATTTTATGATGCTTGAATACTGTGCATACTGAATTAATCAATTGGTTATGGGAGTTTGAAATGAAATTTGAAAAAATATGACAATATTGATTTTATTTTTGGCACAGAAATCGTCTTTTGAAGGATGATAGAGCTTTATGTCATAAGCTGCCTTACATCAAGGATACACCTTATTTTCCTTAATTCTTTGATAAAAATTAGATATTATTATCCCAGAAAACACAGTAGGCAACAAGCAGCAGCAAGTAGCACAAGCCCTGCACCAGAACCAACTAATACAAATTCCAACAATGCATCAGACATCTCGCCATCAACCAATGTATCTAGAGAAAGGCGGAGGAGAGGATTGCCAGGATTTCTGCAGGGTGTGACGGTTGTGTTCCAGGGAGTGACGGGAGAGGAACTGGAGCAATTGCAACGTTTTGTTATTGCATATCCTTTTTGTTAATCAAATTTGAAGATTAAGGTGTCTGTAGATCTTATCAGTTTTAAACTGCAAAAGTTAGAATATCAAAAACCTTTGTCAAAAATACCTGAAATTATTTGTTAGTTGGATGATTATTTTTTTTTTTTTTCCTAAATTTGCCTCAAATATTGCATTTTTTGCACTATAAGGTTGAAATATCGCTTACAATGTATTTGTTATTTTGACTGGGGGTATGTTCCTATAGTGCCACCACTGACCATGTATTGCCCATCCCCAGTCCAACATCTGAACTTGTCTCACACAATAGAAATAATACGTACCCTCCAAAAATATAATTTTATCAAAACACTTTCATCTTTTTTGTATAGGATGTCTAAGTGCACATTATGAGCATGCAAAATAAGATGTGTTGCTTTTAAAATGGAGTTTATGAAAAAATCAAAATGAAAAAGAGCTTGTACTTTTGATATGGCATGCATTTTAAATGATTTTGAGCAAGTGTGGCAACCTTTTTCCTCAGGAAGTAGCTTGGTGAGTGTATTATGTTGGACAGAATTAGTATATGTCAGCAATATTATATTGGATCTGATTTAGACTGATAATTTTTCAGGGTATTCACTCGAGATATTAAGTCCTATTTTTTATGCTTGCTTATGTGAATACACCATGATGGTACCCTAACTAACCCTGTCCCTAACCCAAACCTAAGGAACTGACAGCCCTAGCTATAGTTCTCGGTAAGTGGTAAGATCCTTTCACACTGGTCGACATGCTCGTCATCATTATTGCATAAAAATTACCAGTTTACATATATGCCATAGTCACACGATGCTACGCAGCTTGTTCAGGGAATGAGGTCCCCGTATTTTAAGATACGATTCAATTAGCCAATCAAAAACCCCACTTCTGAGTTTACACTGTACATACCTGACATTGCCCAGGCTAAAATCAGCAACCGATCTAAGAAAGCGGTTAATTGTATAATCCTAATAATCCAAGTTTGCAGGTTCATGGTACAAAGTGGTATCACAGGATTATTAAATAATTTTACATTAGACCTCTTCCTCTTGTAATGTTGTAATGGGCTATTCAAGTCAAAATACATACACCCGGGAAGACATGACCTTCAATCTACCTCGCATGGAGTGTGAATTTCAAATGGGATATTACCTCCCATTTGAAATCTTTATGTGTGGGAGATTAATGTCATGTTTTCCATAGATTGTTATGCATGGATGTCAACTGGACTAGCCCAATTTCTATGTTGACTGTAGCTCCCAGAGCTACTTTTGTTTTTCAAAACTAATTAATGGAACAATTGTGAATGTTGAAGACCTTGACTACTTCACACATATAATGGCGATGTAGAGGAATCTGTATCTGAAGACACAACGCATGTCATATTGGGAAAAGATACACTGGTATGTCAAATTTGTTACAATGTTTATTGTTTTTAGCTCATTGCGTAAACGCAATGCACTATAGGCATAGTCCATATTTCTGTATGTTTTTTTCTTTCTCTTGCTACATCGTTTGAGCAATGGATCTGGTAATTTGAGGGGGCGATCTTTGCATGATTGTTCATGATTGTTACTTATTTAGCTAGGAAAATTCGGACGGAAAGTGTCATTTTTGGAGCATTTTGTTACGAAAATATTTACAAATTTCATGGAATAGTCTCCTATGCAGACTGTTTGTGGTGCTTTTCATATTACAAACACTACAAACTCCTTGATCTGGCGATTTTGTAAAAGAGATGTTGAACTTTACTGTTTCAGTGCGGCTACAATGTTTGCTTTTCAGTGTTGCTTAAAGCACCAATTGGGCTTGTGCTGTCTATAGGCCCTTACTTCTGTGCACGAGCCATGAGCAAATAGTGTCTCAAATTCTCCCAAATCAGAACTAATTGGGCTACCAAATTGTTGGTTGGCAACCCTGACTATGAACAAACATCTCACTCATTTACACTTATCACACATCTTGACCCAATTAGTTATGTAAACATTTACTCAAGGTGAAATGTCCTTTTGACTGGCACTTTTACAGTGCCTAGTATATCAGTATATGGGACCATGACAACCCCTCTCTGACATTACAAAACAGACAAACAGAAAGTCTGAACAGGGAAGTGCTGGGGGGTAAACACTAGGCTAGTGGCCTTTCCCTGTTCTGAAGATTGAAGGAGCACTTGTTTGAAATATGAAGTCAGGAAAATTAGATGTGTGTGCAAAATTTTATTTGTTTTAAATCATTTCATTTACCATGAAAGTGTTGTAGTTTTTAAGTTTCAAGTTGTTAGTTGGAAAGTGCTTTTTACATCAGTGGCACTCATCTATCCGATGGTGCATCCAAGACATTAAATATACAAACAAAACTGTATTAAACAAAATAAAATCAAAGGATACTCGACAAGCAAAAGGTACAAATAAATAAATGCCTTGAATAAATAAATATCTTGAGAACCGCAAGTATATTTTCAAAATGCTGATTTGTGCTTGATCACAGCACTATGGTGATTTTGAGGTTTGAGAATACTGAAATGTGTTTTTCAAAGTTGGCAGCCCTGTAGCTATACATGGCTATACATGGCTATACATAGCTATACATGGCTATACATGGCTATGACATGGTTACATATGGCTATACATAGCTATGCATGGCTATACATGGTCATACATAGCTATCCATGGCTATACATAGCTATCCATGGCTATACATAGCTATGCATACATAACTATGCATGGCTATACATAGCTATGCATGGCTATACATAACTATGCATGGCTATACATAGCTATGCATGCCATTTACCATGAAAGTGTTGTAGTTTTTAAGTTTCAAGTTTTTATTTGGAAATTGCTTTTACATCAGTGGCACTCATCTATCCGATGGTGCATCCAAGACATTAAAAAAAAGTAAACAAAACTGTATTAAACAAAATAAAATCAAAGGATACTCGACAAGCAAAAGGTACAAATAAATAAATGCCTTGAATAAATAAATATCTTGAGAACCGTAAGTATATTTTCAAAATGCTGATTTGTGCTTGATCACAGCACTATGGTGATTTTGAGAATACTGAAATGTGTTTTTCAAAGTTGGCAGCCCTGTATACATGGCTATACATGGCTATGACATGGTTACATATGGCTATACATGGCCATACATAGCTATCCATGGCTATACATAGCTATGCATGGCTATACATAGCTATGCATGATGGCTATGCATAACTATGCATGGCTATACATAGCTATGCATGGCTATACATAACTATGCATGGCTATACATAGCTATGCATGGCTATACATATCTATGCATGGCTATACATAGCTACGCATGGTATTCCTGACCATAACCCATAACAAATGAGCTACAGCACCAGTGGTGCTCTTGTTTATTTATAATTTTGGTTTGGTTTATTTTTTTCTCAATCTTGTCCTTGTATTGTTTGTTGATTTTTTATCATGGTGTATCTGCATGTGTTGATATATTACCCCAGAGTAGATTGTAAATGATTGGTGTTAGGGGTGTGACTACACATGTAATTATGTGCCTGAGTACCCTATGTAACATATGGGTACCCATGGTAATGGACCAGGTCAAAGTGGAGGGAGACATTTGCACTCAAATTTGACTTGTTTAAAGGTGGGGGGGGGGGGGCCCAATTTAACTGTATAAAGTTTTCTTCTTGATTGAATGACCGGTGTTTCAATTCATTTTGATATGAGAACTAAAAATGCAATTTTTTAGCCCCATAGAAACACTGTGTATTAATTAATTGGTCTATGAAAAAGGTGGCCCTTTTCATTCATAACATTCAAACTATATCTTGGAGCCCTGAAATTTCACAGGGTGAATGAGAAAAAATAGTATCTTTCTCCTGATACCAAAATTTATACCGCTTCCGGTAAAATCTTGGGTTCTGGGGATGAGGCTATTAGCGATTAGGCTATACCCCATGAATAAATTATTTCCAAATGGTTCTGAGTTAGTAGCAATAATATTTAGTGAAAATATATACCCTACAAAATATTTAATGTAAACAAGTTACTACAACAGCTTTGTTTGACATGAACTCTGGCTTCTTGTAATTGGATTTTTTTGGCAGGGACAATTGTAGAGTGCAAGTTTTTCAACTCACCAGTGCCAATGAATATTTCAGACAAACGTTTAAGTTTTCATGCAGCAAGGCTTGTAAAAATATTAAATAATGAACCCAGGCCCAGGTAGGACATCAACGGGTCGGAAATGGGTACCCAGGTTTTAGTAAGTCACTATCTTAATTTCTGTTGTCACATAATTGTGTATGTGAAAATCGGTGTTACCACATAGTGATGGATAGTGATGATCATTTCTTGATCGTAGATTTATTGAACATTGGGGAAATTGTTGAACTGATGAATAGGGCATTTATGATGAACCTACCATTCATTAATGTTTGGCAATTCATGCATCTACTAAAAGTAGATATTAAAATGTCAAATCATGTTTCTCACATATGCCTTTGTGATAACACAGGCGAAATGTAATGTTTCGCTACCTTTTGAGGGTAAAATGTACTTGGATGGATGTGATTATAAATGCCTGTTTTTTACTTCTTTTCACCTTTTCTCATGACTATGTGAAATTTGTTTAATTTATTTCCATCTCATGTTTTATTGCAGTTTCAGGGGGATCGGAGAGAAGATGTAACAATTGTTGGCAGTGACTGGCTATGGGCATGTATCAAAGAGCAGTGTCATGTCTCAGAAGACCTCTACCAGATAACTTGATCACCCAGGTTTGATTACTGAAACACAATTATAATTTCTGCTTTTGTCTTTTAAAAATTGCAGGTTAGCTCTATACATGTCTGTTTAGGAGAGCTACCCCCCTATGGGAGTAAATCTTGTTAAACATCACAGTAAAACATGTAAGAGTTACTCGGTAGCTCTCCTGAGCATGTTTAGGTTTTGTGTTTTTAAACTTGTAAGATATATGCAATACTCTTCTCAATCACTTCCCAATTCTAAAAAGAAAAAATAACTTGGACCAAAAAAGGCAAATTATATTGTATGCCTTGTAACAGAGGGTTATTTTCATATAATATATATTTTAAATTGAGAAACAACAAGTATTTTTTCCTTGAATTGGGAAGGTTTGTAGCTGAAAATAAAATACTTAAAACAAGTTTATTTGGTCTCAGTCTGCAGTAAGCAAATTCTAAGTATTTTTAAACTAGGTATGTACATTATGTCACAAATTGGAAGTAAATGATAGAAGAGGATATATCTATTTTAAACTTACAAATATTATACTTTATACTTGTCGTAACTGAAATTCCTATTATATTATTATCATTTATATATTTTTGTGTAACCTTTTGTAAAATTATGCATCTTTAGGCCAAAAAAAAAAATTGTTTGTTTGTCCACGTCCGTCCGACCGACCGTGTACCCTGGTCCCGACCGTGTCTTTTTTTTTTTTTTTTTTAATTTACGTTGATTGTGCTAGTAAAACAGTGGTTAGTTTAAATTTAAAGAAAGAAAATGTAAAGAAAATGAACAGTATAACATGCAGAACCATCTCAAGAGTTAAACCAGTAAAGTGCTGTGTGTTGTGACCTTTTTACCAGACTTCAAATTGTCAGTTTCAAGTGCAATATCTGTAAAATAAAAAAAAATCTGACCTACCGACCCAACTGTTTCATAAGCCTCTATGGACAAACAAACCTTTTTTTTGGCCTTAGATACATGTATACAACCTTATTAAGATGCGTAGAAATGAAATGTGAAATGAACCCCAGGTACTGTCTTTTGATAGGAGGATAAATAGCACTTGTTATTGCTTGTTATTCTGCTGCGAGTGCCTTAATATGGTGGCCGACTGACAACAGTTTTGTCAAAATGTTATGAATTCTATATGTATGTAGCAAATTACTATATACATGTATTTCCAGTGGCGCAGATAGGGGTTGTGGCCTGGGGCCAATGTGAGGAGCACACAAACATGTGTACAAATACCACTAAATAACTTTGGTTATAATGAACTTCAGTGATGAATTTCGGTCTTAAATTGATCTTTTAAATCAGTATTTGTGATGAAATTGTGACTTTTATCGCTGTAAGGGGCGCAGAATCGATGCTGAATTGGCCAAATATGACAATTCGGTGCCCCCTCAAGGTGGCGCCCAGGACATGTGCCCCCTCTGGCATATCTACTGATGACTAAATTACCTTACATAGTTACGAAAATGTTGATCATGTCAAAATCATTGCTGAGGATAACATTCACACAGAATGAAGAGTGATAGTCTATGCATGTGCTGTATATTAAAGGCCCATTCAGTGATTTGCTCATCCGGACGATCGTAAAAATCATCAAAATTCAGATTTTGGTACCTTTGTAATTGGCATAGATGTGCTAACATAGCCTGCTAGTGGTTCGGTCGAAAGCTGTGTATTTTAGACAAAATAAAGCATTTGCATGATTCTGGACTTTTGATACTGACAGTACAAAAGTCCGACTCGAGATCGAAAAGAAGCTCACTCTCCACGCACTAACACGCGTTATGTATTGTTTCTACTACTTATTACATCAGTAGCTACTATTTTAAACAAAATACACAATTTTAACTGTTTTTCATATTTGAATTGACCGTTAGTTTGCCTCGGTGACCTTTATTGCTTATTTTGTTTTCTACTACAAAAATTAAGCGTCTGTTTTAAATCAATTTAGACTCTACTTCCCCGTGTTAGAAACACTGGACTAGGAAGTTTTTCCAGTCGATTGGTGGCGCACTGTACGAGAATCTCGATTTTCTCGAGTCGATCTGAGTTGAAGTAGAAAACCTTTCTAAAACTTCTGTTTTTTGACTAATTTGTCGATGTATTCAGGGGAAAAGTGGTTTAATGAAATTCTGTAGACTTATTCTTTATTTCTAAGCAACTCTGACAAATTTCCATTTTTTTAATGTTCCTGTGAAATCACTGAAAGGGCCTTTAATGTGACCTTTCCTATGGAACGGATGCTTGGATGTCGTCACCAACATACACCTCCTTTTGGTTAGTGCTAACCAAAATATTTAATCGTGATATAAATCCTGTAGTGATGGAAGAAGATTATAAGTTGGTCTTACTTCTCTACAAATGTGTGCTCAGGATTATAAATTTGTGATGTGTCATGTCAAAAGGAGACATTTTTGGGCAGGTTATCAATTTTGAGGTTTTTACGTATCTTAAATATAGAGATATTTTGCTCCACAACGCTGTTTTTCCCCAATGAAATCGGACATTCCTAAGCGAAGATATTGAGTTATATGGTTATGGACATGGTTAAAAATATTATTGACAATGTTGAGAGTAGGAAGGAATTAACTTGAAAAATGTCTCAAAAAATACAAGATGCCAGTTATATTCCGGTTGAAATTATCAGACAATATTTTTAACATTAATAACATCACAAATTCGCAACAAACCCAAATTGTGAAAAAATCACCCACCGGCAGAATTTTTGCTATTTCTCCATGTACGATCCTGCCCAAAAGTGTCTCCTTTTGACACGACATGTCACATTTGTTTTACTTCTAATACAGATGTGTGCTCAGTACTTATCTGCACATCACCACTCACCAGATATTTGTGCTCGAGGAGATATAATTACAGAAAAGTTTGGGATACTTGTTCTGCCAACATAAGCATCCATTTCATATGAAGGGTAATATAATTGCAATAAATGTAGGACCAATTTTTCTTCTATAGCAATATTATATTTAATATATCATATCATATCATAACAGATTTTTTCCTTCAGGTATGATTTGTTGCAAAATCCATTACTTGTACCAATGTTCGTTAATATAGTAATGGGCTATTCCAGTTGAAATCTAAACACAAATATTGAAGGCATGTCCTTCATCTGTCACACACAGGGGGTGTAGTTTTCAAATGGAGCCACCAATCAGGTAACCCCATTTGAAATTCACCCTCCTGTGTGGGAGATTAATGTCATGTCTTCCATAGGGGGTGTATGGATTTCAACTGGAATATTTATAGCCCAGTTTCATATCATATACTGTACATGTCATATCATAACATATTTTTCCTTCAGATAATGAATGGTTAAAATTTACAAAATCTCAGTAATGTGGTACCAAGGTTCTTCTTTTTTATTGCACAATCATATTGGTTATCATATTGTGTCATATATCATATCAATCTGTAATGTCATATTTTTTGTTTCTTCTAAAATTTGTATGTACTATTCAGTAGCCTCCTATACATGCAATGTTATGTATTGTTTTATATGCACTGCTATTTTGTTATATACATGTATTGACATAATCTTCCATCAAGTACAATTTATTTAAAATCAAGCAATATCACATGATGAATGTGTGGTATGGTCAGTGCAATAACCTCCATCCTGATCTAGTCCCCTACATATTTAAGATTCATTACATATTCATTATGTGATTCAGATTTAAGTGAGTAGAATGAGATTCTGGTTTTTGTATTGCCAGTAAATACGGAGCAACCAGTCTTCACTGACTGCATACATGTGCCATGAGGTTAAAGGTGTGGAAACTTTTAACAAGAACATGTCACATGCCCAATGATAAGCCTACACAAACATGCTAGTATTTGTTTGGAAAACATTAGCTGAGACTTGCTGTTTAAAATCAAACAACTTCTTGTTTTCTTCCTGATGGCAATTTGTTTTGCTGTGTTTGATACACTATCTGTTTGATTTTAACTACCTTGAATAGTGCCAAGTTAGAGAAGAGTGTGGACATTCAGGTTTATCGTCTGCATTTTTATTCTTCCCCAACACTTGGAGATACAAGTCGATAATCTTGTCAGTAAACAATGATAAATCAATCTTTTATGGGGTGACACATAGTTCCTATGGTAGTATTAATTTATGTTGTCAAATTAATCCTGTTGCATCTTTTTCATTGCTCAAAGGTTTGGTTTATACATCTACATATGTATACTGAATATAAATCTATATACTGAAACAGGGACTTTTTTAATCGTATCAAAAAGAAGTGTTTTCCAGCAAATATTTAACCTGAGAATTCCCTGATTGTTCATTGGATAATCAGGATTGTGATGGTGGTGGTAGTGCACCTGCCGCTGTAGGTTCAGTCTACATCAGCCCGGTATGGTGCTGCTATTACTATATACTAAGCATTAATGTGTACATCTTCATGGAACTTGTCTTCACTTGGTAAAATCGCCCTGTTGCTGTCGTCAAGTATGTATATTACATCAGGGAACTTTAGAAAATAGAAAGGGTAGTTGAAAATGATATAAAAAACTTAATAATATTTGAAATCATACTTTAAATTGAAACAAAAAATCCAATCAATGATTTAAATATAGTACAGCAGATATTAATGTTGAAATAGATCCTAAATGAAAAATTTGCTTAAAATGGTTATCATTAAATTGTAAACAGCCAAATTACTTATATGATGGTGTGGCCTTACCCTTATAACATACAAATTTAGATAAATACTATGTACATAAGAATTTAGATGAAAATAAATAATCACTGACATAATTTACATGATTATTTAAAGAAATCATACCTTATTTAAGAAATTGCTGAGGTTATTTCATGTCCAGTACCTCCCTTTTGCATGACTTACCACAGCCACAACCCAGTGTTGTGATGTGTGGCCCCTGTTGTTCCATGGGCCATCAAAAGTGACAGCAACATTGACAGTAAGACTCGCTGTGATGACTTGCTGGCGAGTGGCCATTCTAAGGTTGCCGGCTGGTGTTCGCTCATCATGTGTTGAGAACCACTCGTCCACAACTGACGATCTTATCCTTGAATGGTTTCTTGACGCTAACATCCATGGGTTGGACAAGACTGGTACAACCAGCAGGTATATAAACAATATCAATGCCTAGCTCTTCTAGAAGATCTCTGGTAGCGGCAGAGTTGTGGGCTGTATACCTATCAAGGACAACCAACAGAGGGACAGTATCATCATGTTCTCGCACCGCATCAAGTCTATTGCGAATCCATCGTTCAACTTCAGGTGAACGCATCCAACCATTTGGTGATGCTGCCACTTTCACATTGTCAGGAATGTGAAGTGCTGCATGAACACGTGGGGGGTCTGTCCATTACGCTCTTTAAAGTAAATACACGCCGGCAGTTTAGGCCAATAGTATTAGCTATAACCCTAACATTTCTCATAACAAGCTGATTTTTTCAGGATAGGTCCAGGAACATGTGTAGAATCAAATTCCAAAAGTCCCAGAGAATCCCCCTTGTGCTTCCTTCAAAATCCAAGATGGCGTCCAAAATGGCCGCCATTTTCAGTTTTATCATAACTCTGCCCCCAGACATGTTAAAATCACAAACAAAGCATCTAAATATATGTTTTGAGGTACAAGGAATGTTTTAAAAACATTTGCAAGAGGTTTCAATAATCCTAAGTAGCCAAAATCCAAGATGGCGTCCAAAATGGCCGCCATTTTCAGTTTTTATCATAACTTTGCCCCCAGACATGTTAAAATCACAAGCAAAGCATCTAAGTATATATTTTGAGGTAAAAGGAATAATAATAATGTTTTAAAAACATTTGGAAGGGGTTTCAATGATCCTAAGTAGCCAAATTCCAATATGGTGGACAAAATGGCCGCCTTTTTTAGTAAGTAAAATTAGTTTTCAACCAGACATGTGTTTAAGATGTGTTAATTGGCATTGGAGAAAGTTCAAAACTCATGATTTGTAAGCAGACTTATAATGCACAACATCCAAATTCACTACCATTATTACCATCATTATTTTACAATATTGATTCAGTGCTTTTACCATGTGTACAATACAATAGTTACCATTATTTTCTATTTGCCTCCAAAAGAGCTGAGCTCATGCCTAGATGGCTTAAGCCTATGTTAACATCGGTATCCCCGTGATGTAATGCAATCAAATGGTACACCTTAAACTTAATCAACTTGCACTGTGTCTTCGGCATTAATGTTCTTCAATGCTGGTTCGGTCTCCTCCTCATTGTCCCCAACTAGTACAGGTGCTGTGTTGCTGCAAGACTGACCACAGCATTTGCTGCACATCAATGTACAGAAGAGTCTCAAGTTTCTTGCAGCTGCATGTCATGTTGTTGCAGCCATCTTGTTTGCATCCACATGATATCATGTTGAGCAATGTGTCTGGTGCAACAGCGATTTCTGTTTCTACTTGAACAAGAATTCCATCTTGTGATCACCATCCCCAGTCAGTTGGACTTAGGTTGTTCCCCATCCATTCTTGAAGTGAGAAAAGTGCCATATCCATCAAATACAACAATCGGGTGTGCTCCATAATGCTTTAGCATGTGTGGTGTGTAATTCTGACATATGCCTGCATAGGTGGAGGGATGTGGCCAAATGGCATGTCGAAGTAGGTAACCACCATCTACTACAAAGAGACAATTCTCTGGCAGCTTGGAATGCTCAGTGAACGATTTCAACAGTCGGCGGTTTACGCATAAGGTAATCTTCAAAGAGAGAAGGTGGCTGAGGACCTAGTTCGTACGTAAAGAACGACGCTATCTTAGAGCTGTTGTTCAGTACACATGTGATTCTATTAAATAATAGAGTCGGATTCACTTCTACTTGTTGTCCCCTAACTCGCACCATCTTGTCCTTTGCTCCAATCATAGTAACCTTGTCATTTCGGCGTAAGGCAATGTTTGTAAACTTTGTACCCGTTATTTCTATTGCTGACTTCGTGCCAACTTCCACCGCTCTATCACAGTTAGCAGATGAATCTGCTACAGTCCCAGTTGACACGTACCAGACGATCCAGTCCATACCAAGGGGGATGTGCCTTCAATCAACCAACAAAAACTTTACGATCCCCTATGTTCCCGTATGAACACCCGTGAACTGCTCTAAAGCATCATAATCTGGGGCACATCGAGAAAGTGTGTGGACCCACTTGGTTAATGTACTGTCTGTGATACCGCGACCATGTGTCATTCCCCCTGATGTCTTCAAAGTCCACAACAAAAACTGCTCAATGGTTTGGTCAGAGAAGTTTCCACCCCAGAAAAAAATCTAGACATCGGATGGTGAAATATCCCTTGTCTGTGAACAGTTGGTACTCATCTGCGGGCATGTTTTTCCCCAAAGACTCCATCTGTTGTAAATACAACCTTGCAGATTTGACATAGTGGAGATGCCCTGCAGCGTGGAAGTGAGGCATCATCTCTCTTATGCAGTAGAGGTGGAGCTTCCAATTCCCTGCTCTTTCAGCTCCAATGAAATGCCGAATAAGGGCCACCTGTCTGATGTATTGCACCCACAGCTTCCCAATTCTGCTTTCATCTGCTTTGATGTCTCTTCACGCTATTACAGGCTGTGACACAGTCTCAGCCATTTATCTAAATTTGTCTAAATGAAGCTATGCGCACTGTGTCAGGATGTCATGCACCAACTCCAACTGAACAGCTTCCGATTTTAGCCCTCCACCGGACATCAGAAGGAAAGCAGCCTCCGTAGCTGTAGCACTGTTTTGGCTTTTATATCTTGTTTCTTCCTGACATACGCAAGAAGAAGAAGCCATTTATCGTCGAGGAAAGCGCAAACCCTGAACAAGAAACATGAATATGACTTGTTAGATACCTTTACAAATGCCAGCAGCACGCATGATGAGGTACAGAGAGCAGGGGAGAGCTTCATCCTGAAGATGTATGGGGCTAGCAATGGTTCATTGAATGAATACCGCCACACTGTATACAAACGGGCAATTGGTCGCAGTTCCATTAGCTCTTCATTTGAGCTCGCGAGTTTACCCCCAACTTGTGCTGCTGCAAAACATCACTCATTCCGCACTTTCCTCACGGTTCAAGAATGGATGGGGCACAACCTAAGTCCAACTGTCTGGGGATGGAGGTCACAAGATGGAATTCTTGTTCAAGTAGAAACATAACTCGCTGTTGCACCAGACACATTGCTCAACATGGTATCATGTGGATGCAAACAAGATGCAACAACATGATATGCAGCTTCAAGAAACTTGAGACTCTTCTGTACATTGATGTGCAGCAAATGCTGTGGTCAGTCTTGCAGCAACACAGCACCTGTACTAGTTGGGGACAATGAGGAGGAGACCGAACCAACATTGCAGAACATTAATGCAGAAGACACAGTGCAAGTTGATTAAGTTTAAGGTATACCATTTGATTGCATTACATCATGTGGATACCGATGTGAACATAGGCTTATGTCATCTTGGCATGAGCTCAGTTCTGTTGGAGGTAAATAGAAAATAATGGTAACTATTGTATTGTACACATGGTAAAAGCACTGAATCAATATTGTAAAATAATGATGGTAATAATGGTAGTGAATTTGGATGATGTGCATTATAAGTCTACTTACAAATCATGAGTTTTGAACTTTCTCCAATGCCAATGATATCTTAAACACTTCTTAGGCGGTCATTTTGGACGCCATCTTGTATTTTGGCTTTATATCTAGGTATTGAAATCCTTCAAGTACATTTTGAATATATCCATTGTACCTCAAACCTATGTGAGATATTTTGTATATGTATTTAACAAGTCTGGTTGAAAACTAATTTTACTTACTAAAATGGCAGCCATTTTGGCCGCCATAGTGGAATTTGGCTACTTAGGATCACTGAAACCTCTTGCAAATGTTTTTAAAACGTTCCTAAATATATATTTAGATGCTTTGTTTGTGATTTTAACATGTCTGGGTGCAAAGTTATGATAAAAACTGAAAATGGTGGCCATTTTGGATGCCATCTTGGATTTTGGCTACTTAGGATCATTGAAACCTCTTGCAAATGTTTTTAAAACATTCCTTGTACCTCAAAATATATATTTAGATGCTTTGTTTGTGATTTTAACATGTCTGGGGGCAAAATTATGATAAAATCTGAAAATGGCGGCCATTTTGGACGCCATCTTGGATTTTGAAGGAAGCACAAGGGGATTCTCGGGACTTTTGGAATTTGATTCTATACATATTCCTGGACCTATCCTGAAAAAAATCAGCTTGTTATGAGAAATGTTAACCTTTTGATGATATATGAGCTAATACTATTGGCCTACTGGCAGAAGCAGCAAGGGCAACTGTAAACGCCGGAAAGTTGCAATAGCTCCTCGTATTTCTGCTTCCATTCTCGAACAGACTTGCGTCCACAACCAAATTCATCTGCTGTTGCAGTCTGGTTAGAACCATTCATGCGATGCCACTGTATGATGTCTACTTTTTCTTTTACTGTCCATGTTTTTCTCTGTTTAGGCATAATCAACAATAAAAATCCACTTGAACTGTATCAAATTGAACAAAAAGCAACTTTTGTAATGATACCCCAATAGATTTAAGAGAGTGGTTGATGTGCCAAAATGTATGTTAATGAAGCATAACATGTGCCAAGTTGGCGAGGCTTAAAGGATGTTATAAACTGTCCAAAGACGTGTCTACTGGGCGGGCCTTAAGGGCATACCTGGAGCATCGAGCGTGTGGTCTAGCAAGCTAACCACTGAGTTTGGGTGATTTGGGGAGATACCCTAGCTGCTCACATATCATTATCGTAACTGCGTTCACTGTAGCTCACTGTTGTTTATAAATTTGAGCATAAATTGGCTTAATAAATCCTCAAAATAAAGAGGAAAAACAAACTCAAAATGAAATTATTCAACAAGCTTTGTTCAAGAGATGTCAGATTTATTCATTCACCATTGATTTGATGGTAGTATTTGGTCAAAATTAGTACTGGGCTTATACCCGAGTGCACCCTAGTTTCTCAAATATTAAAAAAAATAGGGGGTGGGCTTATAACCGAGAGTGGGCTTATACCCGGGTGGTTACGGCAATTGCGCAACATAAGTGACAGACAAATTGGGCAATCTATTACATAATGTTCAATGTACGATTTTACTAAACTGAGCTCAAAAAGAAACTTATCATTTTTCACAAGGCCATATCTCAAAATCCAGTCCATCAAAATGAACCAAAATTACATACCAGATTACTTCAATACTCTACACTAAACACATGTCAGTAACCATGCAGTTGTCCAACTGACACAACAAAAAAAAATGCACTGACATGGAACAGTTTCCTGGAAAACATTCACAGCCCACTCTTAGGCACCCAGCACTGTGTGTAAGTGGAATGGCTTGGAATATGACCTGTTTTTGAAGAAAGAGCATGAAACGCAGAAAGCAGGCCCGTGCCACAATATTCCACTCACTCTTTGAAACCTGTCACATGTGTAAGGATGTTGACGCATTCTCACTGAATTTTTGTGCTGGGTGCCAATTATTGGGCTGTGAATTTGGTCCAAGAAGCCATTCCATGTCAATGCATTTTTGATGGATAGGATTTTAAGATATGATCTTGTGCAAAATGATAAGTTTCTTTGCAAGTTCAGTTTACATCGTAATGTTTAGAACAGGTCTTTGAAGGGTCTACTTTTGACAGACAGATGAATGGTTTGACATCCGTCAATACATGTATATAATGCATGATGACATTTGATGCACAAGGCAGCATTACAAAAGATACTAGTTACAAGAAATATTAAAGAAAAATACTTGAACTATGTTCTAGCTCTACAACTAACATCTGTAAAAGAATTGCTTACAAGTGATATTATAAAAAGAGGTCATTGCATGAAGGAATGTACAGCAGTAGAATCACTTTGTAAACCTCTTGAACAAAGGTAGCATTTGTACCCAGAATGTATGGTATGAATGTTATCATCAGAAATGAGTTGTTTTGTGTACTTATTGAATGACAGATACATGGTTAATGAGAGCAAAGTACATTATTAGCACAACATCTGTGGACATTATAATCATGGTCAAGATTAGGCATCCAAAAACCAAGTATGCACACTATATCGTATTAAAAAGCAATATGATTAGAAAAATACTTTTTGCTAAAATATCAATGCCAGCGATGTTAAAGAATGATATGGTTTGTCTATTCACTATCATCATCATCACTCTGAGCAATGATTCTGTTGTAGATCTTGTTTTTGGTGCCACTACGAAGACACCTCCTGCTTCTTACTGGTCGAACCTCTTCATCGGTATTGTCACTGTCAGACGCCTGTTGTGCTTGCGCAAAGTCTTCATCCAGTGGAATAGCTGCAGGGAAATTCATGTATATAAATTATGTTGAAAATGATATTGTGTGAACAAACAGCCAAAGAAATTTCTGTAAAGGTCATAGCCAAAACATGAATTTCTGGCCTTTATAAGTTGAATAAATAATTTCAATTCTGAGGTGATTTGATGGTGTAACTATACATGGAAACAATTTTTGTTCATGCAAAAGGTGGATCACTAGCTTGTACATGAATTATTATGTTGTGGAAAATGGAGAAACTTGCAACAAATTTTACAGGTACTTACCAGAAGTTGCACCTGTCTTGTTTGCCTTTGGTGTCCTTTTGTTCTTGTGCTTTGGCTTCTGTGTGTCTTCTTTGCCTATAGCATTAAAAGAGAATGCAAATGAAATAATAACACAACATATTGACATAGCCCAAAAGAATGTATATATTATCAGAGACTACTTGTAAAAATTGAATTGAATTTAATATAATAACTAAAATACAAGTTCATTTCTAAAAATTTGTCAGTTTGGAGTTGTCTTTATGCTGCTTTTCATCAATGTTGCCTTCAAAAGAGCTTGGCATGAATTCCTAATCGTGGCTATGCATGTGACATAACAGTTGTAAAACTTTTTCACAGAAGAAATATGCATGAAAAGAATGTATGTTAATGCACCAAGGTGTATGATTATAACATGTATGATAAAGGTATGAAAACGAATGAACTACTGTTACATACCAGAAAGTGGGCCTAAAAGGAAAACAACAACTTTAAGAATCATAGGATGGAAGTCAGAGTCAAAACGGGTTTTGTTGATGCAATTTATCAATCGTCACTGACATGAGTTACATAATGTGACAATGCTAACAGCTTTGTCCATTTTCTTCATAAAAATGGAAGGACCTTTATGATAGGGGGTAATAAATTCCAAAGTAGGAAGCTTGTAATGTTACCATGTACAAATATACCCAGTGGGAATTAACTTACCAAATAGACATCTCTTAAGAGGATTTCTATTAGCTGTGGTCCTTCTGGCTGCCTCCTTTGATGTCGATGGTGTGGCTGATGTTGTGGGTGTTGGCTTTGAGGTTTATGGTGTTGAGTTTGCTGCAATTTGGAAAAAATGAGGCTGTATACAATCTTAAATAGAATAACCAAGAAATGAAATATTGAAGCAATTCATCTTATCTTTATGAGCAATTACATCACCAATATTGTAACTTTAGCATAAGGTTTAGCAACAGGCATCTGAGGGTTGACACATCTATTTTTGGGGGTATTGAGAGCTGGTGGCGTACTGATAAGGAGTTGTTTTTAGTTGATGTGGATGGCACCTAGTCTTTTGCTAACAATGCTGGGCACCTGCCCTTGTGCCTGATGTGAAATACTGTGCTAGAGTAGTCAGTAAATCCCATGACACCCTTTGCACAGGACAGGATGCCCAGACGTTGTTTGATCCCGTTAAAGGAGTATTTCGTTATCCTCGCATCCTCTAGTATGTCATTTTTCATTAGATATCCACGAAAAAAACCTATTCCCAAAATTTCAGTTGATTCCGATTTTGCATTTGCGAGTTATGCATGATTATGTGTATTACACTGCTCCATAGACAATGCGTTGTAATTTCGTTCTGGTGCACCAGAACGAAATTCAAATTTCACGATATCTTTGCTAAACGAATTAATCTGCAAGAAATATTTTGTACATAAACAATATGTAGCCAGAGGTTTCCAGTGAGGTAAAAATCTCAACTTTTTTTTGAGTTTAGTGGGGGGATGAGGCTGTGGATCACGAAATGCCCTTTTAACGCAGCAAAGTATCCCTATTTTCCTGAAGCATCGCCTCTTTCCTAAGTAGGTCAATGGCATCATTCTTCTTTTTTTTATCTGTGTAAGAGAAAAAGCTTGTACCCTTTCTTTCCCCGTGTGGTTGTTTCGAAGGTGGGTCTGATAGTTTCCTGTGAGTACCCACTTAGTGCTATACAATGTATAGGCAGGGCCTCTTAGTTTTCAATTTCTTGCCTGGTGGTGAGGAAAAGGGGGAAAAGAAAAGAAACTTTTAATAAAGACAGCTGTCTACAAAAAAGGAAAAAACAATGTCACTAATATTGATAAAAATAAATGCACGTTAATGTATTTTAAGGTCACTGGTTAAGTGACAGTACTATGTAAATTGTATTAAGAAACTTTTAATAAAGACAGCTGTCTACAAAAAAGGAGAAAAAAAATCCAACATGGTCACAAATGGCTAAATTAGAAAAAGAGTGCTCAATGTTGCTCAAAATGTCTGGCATACGGTGAGTTCAACGCATTGTCTAACAGACATCTCAGGACGTCTTCCGTACTCTCAAATTCTCTTATTCTCCGATCACTTATGTGATATCCTCCCTGCAGTATTAAACCACTTTACCTTCCAATTTGCTCATTTCCTTGGTTGTTATGGAAAAGTACTTTGCCTTTTCTTCCGGGGTGATCTCTTGTTCTATCGAAATACATCAAAATTTTTAGTTAATGTTAATTGTATGTCATTTCATTTCAATTCTTTTGCCAGAAAAAACACATAATACAAAACAAAATTCATACAATATAAAAGTACAATACAATCATGATAAAATACATTAAAAAATGAAAATAATGAGGGAAATCGATTTTAAATTAAATACAAATTTCAATAAATTTAATTAAACTTTCTCATTAAATAAATATTTCGTTGGTTATCACACTTACCATCCCATCTTCCAGAATACATGGAAACCTTTCCAAAATATCACCCAGATTGTAGATCTGACATTATGTGCTGACGAGAATGGAATGTATCAGCCATGTATTGACTAATCTGTTGCAATGGTTTATTCAGGTAGTTCTGGATTGCTGTCTTCAGATGACCAATCCACCTTGCTCCTCTGTTATGTGTGAGTAGAATCATATTTTGCTGGAGGACTTTGAAACTGTCTTTCAGCAGGGATCTATTCACATTGCTGCTCTTGTAATTATAGTACAGGTTTAAGCAAAATGTCTCCAGTTTGGTGAATAGTGGGATGTTAGTTTTCATTGCATCTTTCCAAGCAAGTTTGAGTTTGTGACATGAACCTGTTTTCTTGCCCCTGCCAGCTGTCCTGGAAAATCCTGTCTGTAGGCCTACTGTGCAAGGTCATGGACATTTAATTTGCTATCAAATGTGGAGCCTCAAAATGCCGATGGTTATTGTGGCTTGAATGAAAATATCGAAGCTCCCCTAGCTGTCTCGACGTGTCGCAAAATGAAACCAAATCTTTGGGTTTGTTGGTTGAAAATAGCCTGTATTTGTCGCTCTGACACTGTCATTCTACCTTGTCCATACTGTCTTGCCCGCTTCTTCTCTATCTTGACCTCTCACGTCCCTCCCACGCCTTTCCCCATAACCTTTTGCATTAGTTGCTCGATTCTTTACCGCATTGTACTTTTGGCAATGTCGTCATGCGTCCTGCTGGTAGTCGTGTGACAGAAAATTGTTGAATTTCTGAATAGCTTCATCTTCTATGTCCGTCATGCAGCATGTGTCTTCATTACAAGCTGAACTTAATGTGTTTAGTCTTGAATTTAGATATGTGGCTTTAACATATTTGTTGCACATCCATTTTCTTGGTTCTTTTATGTTGAATTCCTGTATAGCTTCATCTTCTATGTCTGTCAGCACATGCTTAATTGCGGCTCCAATGCATTCACCTTGCTGGCACCATTAATATCACCATGAATCACTATTCGATACCTGATTAATTTGTGATTCCCATCAATGTGCCAAAGGGAATTTGTTCCAGCCACTTAATAAATGAACCTCTCTAATCTTGGTTTCAGTGCACGCATTGCAATGTCAACTGATGGGTCCACTTGCTCCATGGACTCCTTTACACTTTGGCAATGCACATTTGCTCCATGCTCCATTACTTTCAAACAATTTTGGTTCTGGAAGCTCCTCTGAAGTAACTAACATCGGGACTGTGATCTTTCGCACCTCTTGATGATGTATTCTGATCTCCACATCCACTTCTATCCACCCATCAAATGGTATGGCAGTACTGTTGGCTATCTCTGAGTGGCACCTCAGGAAGATTCGATTTCCACCAGCTCGTAGAAACAATGGAAACCTGATCACCAGTGTCCCAGAGTGCTTTAAGCCGAAGTCCCTCGATGGCCACCACTTGGCTCTCATTGTCCTAGTGTGCAGCTTGTAATGCAGAAATGTCTCTCTGTTGACCATTTTTATTCTGAAATTATTGGGACGGCTGTGGTTCTTGAACTACCCTGCAAAGTGAGGGGTCAACCATTCCTTTAAATCGTAGATGGTTGAGAATTGTCACTTCTGGAATTGGTTTCTCGTATGATCTCTTGATGACATAGATCAGTTCTCATGCTCATTGTTCAGTTCACGAATTTCTCTCTGTAGAGTATGATGTACGTTGAGGTAGAACTCCAGAAGATTTTTCATCTCCATTGCTAATATTCCTCCTCAGTTAATCGCCACTGTAGCATATAAGCATCAGTGGCCTTCTTTTTGGTAGACCAATTGGTTCAAGGAGTTACATATTTGAAACGGTTGTTTGATGGTATCATTTATTAGTTTTTCAAACAAAACATAAAGTACAACCAAATTTTAGGCTTAAACAGGTAAAGGTGATATCATGCTAATGTATACAGATGATTTTGAGTCATTCGCAACTTTAATTCTCCCTCTTTTACAAAATTATTCACTTTTATAGCACTTTTTAAAGCTTTTTCGGATATAAAATGTGCCTATTAATTACAAAATTGGTGGCGCTATTTAGTTACTGGAAATTACTCTTTCAAGTTTTTAATACAAATAATTCCCTGTTGCTTGTTTCACCTATTCCAGCTGTTTTAATGGCAGTATTAAGGGAGGTGTTATGAGCGAACCGTGGTTTGGATTTCAGAGGGAGGGTGCCTGTAAGAGGCACAGCCATCAGAAAATGAATAACTGAGATCGCGCGCCAAATAAATTTAGGCCTACTGCAGTAATTTTCCAAGTCTTTAAAAAAAAATAGACATAGGTGGGAATCGAACCCGCACCTTCCGGTTCTGAATCAACAGATGGTATCACTAAGCCAACTTCCTATCTGCAATAAAAACTGTGATATTAATTCTTGATAATGTTTAACGGAAAAATCAATACTAATGTACGATGTCATTCAAACTCAAATAGAAGTCCCACAACTAAAGTAGCAATCGATAAATCTGCTCACTCAATCATCAAATAATCAATCGAAAAATAAATAAATAAATAAATAAATAAATAAATAAATAAATAAATAAATGTGTCCGCTTCTCTCGAGCCCCAAAACGTCATTAAATAAATAAATAAATAAAATAAAATAAATGAATAAATAAATAAATAAATAAATGTGTCCGTTCTCTCGAGCCCTAAAACATCATTAAATAAATAAATAAAATAAATAAATAAATAAAACAAATATAAATAAATAAATAAATAAATAAATAAATAAATAATACAAAAAGAAATTATAAATTAGTTTTTCTAGGCCCTACGCTGGAAAAATAAAGCAGCATAAGAAAGTAACAGACGCACGGTTTCGAACAAGCGACGCTCAGAAAAGCAACTAAGAAACCACAACGCCTTAGACCACTCGGCCATAGAAGCACACAGTCTTATCAATGTCAAAAAATATATTAACCTTTAACGTTACGCAATATTGGCACATGACACGGGCACATGTCTGTGGGTAAAGATACTGCATGATAGAAAGACGTGCAAAGGGTCTTTCCCTGAAGTTAATGGTCATTGACATGTAACCAATTCTTTGTATACCAGTACACTCAACCTATACAAATAAGTATATTATTAGGCGTTGACGCAATCATGAATGCGGGAAGTATGAAACCATAGTCGCCACTCGTGCACTTGTTTGAGTCCACAGGAATTCCGAAAACAGCCTTCAACCCCGAATTCAGAGGTCGATTTTGGGTTGTTACATGCAAATACAAACTAATTATATCATGAAAAAACCCACCAAGAGGACTACGATACTTATTCAGAGCCAATCTACATTCTGTTATTTACAAAAGCCGACGGTCAAAGTAAAATTATAAAAGGAGCAAGACCAGATATCAACGTTAAATCACGGTAAGCCTAAAATCGCATCGAAAAACGCCAAAATGCAGTCACAAAATTTATAATATTACTAAATCACCACAACGAATTGTAACGTAGGTATGCAGAAAAGAGTTGTATTAGCAATAACAAAGTATGTGCAAAAGGATTTGTCTTTGGCATGTCGCTTTTTTGAAATATCGCCAAAAATATGAAATTTTGGAAAAACGCCCAAAATTTAAAACAAACACGAACCTTCCAAAATAAATATATATTAGCACTCGGCGCCCAGTCACTACCTGTCGCTGTGATCTGGGGTAACTCGTTGCTTCCCTTCTCCAGATACCTGTACTTCAAGGTCGCTCATACCCCAGCCCTTAATCACCTACCTCTTGCAAATAAAGAAATAAGACTTAGAATAAATAGCGCCATCTATAGTTTACATTTAGTTAATAATGAAGCCAATTCTATATACTCAGTACATCAAACAACCGTGTTGACAGTGTAAATCCCAGATTATTTGGGAACACTGAAAAAACAACTGCTAGCACCATTAATGCCACCATGAATCACTATGTCGATACCTGATTAATTTATGATTTCCATCAATGTGCCAAAGGGAATTTGGTCCATGCAGCCACTTAATGCGGAACTTTCTGTTGGTTTCAGACTTTCAGTGTATGCATTACAATGCCATCTGGGTCCACTCGCTCTATGGACTTCTCACACTGAAGCAATGCACATTTGCTCATTGTGTTCTCATACAAGCTCTTATAGCATCAGCTCCTAGCTTTTTGTTCAGCTTTATGCTGTCTTGGACATTTGTCCAGGGTTCACAGTTAAAGATCCTCACTTGGCTCCCTCTTGTCACCAGTGTGCATCCTGTAATGCAGAACTGTCTCTCCATTGACCTTTTTATTCTGAAACTAGAGCTATACCCGTATGCATAAATGATTATTAAGCTCCATATGCCCGTATCTTACTATAAAAATGGTATAGGCCTAATGCTATAGGGACTTTTAGGCCCCGAACAATCGATTTTGAGTTTCCCGTCACATAATTTTTGAAAACAAGTGAGGTAACCTTTTCATTATTCATTATTCATTATTTTCGTGACTTTCATTATATGACAAAATGCGAGTGTAAAACACGTTGTTATTTACCGCTCACTCACTCAAGGGATATTTAACCAAAGCTGCATGGTCAAAATTGATACCAATTCCTTTCTTTTTACTATTATTTTTCTTATTTATTTATAAATTTTGTGTGATTTAAGTACAAATTATCCAGTTGACGTTGACATGCGATATCGTCCACTGCATGACAGTACGACCACTGTCGCATATCTTAATTGATATGTACATGACAAATCTTTAATACAAACGTCAGCAAAGTCCCATCAAATTGAAATCAAAATACTAAACAATTACAATTCATGAATTGGTAAGTTTTTACAACTCCATATCGAATCTTGCGCCAACAAAATTAAAGGGAAACCCCCACAGCGTGTTTTGTTGATGTTGAATACCGCATAGTTCTTGCAGCAATGTCATAAACACAGCGGAGTTGAAATATATAATTTTTTGCTCTTTTTGTATATTAAATTTAATTTAAAACTATGTCGAATACTATTTAAAAATAAATAATTGATCAATCGGGACAACAAATATAGAATTAACAGTATTAATATATTTCTTTAAAAACAACAATATTGTGCAAAGTCACAAACAGCACTGTAGAATAAAAAATCAGACATTGAAAAATATTTTTGTTCGACCGCATATTTCGTGCAACAGTGTCACAATAGAGCAGAGTTGAAATATATAAATTTTGCCATTTTTGTACAGTAAAATTAATGTAAAACGATACCAAGTACTATTTTAAAATATATGATTGATATTTATGAAAAGAAATCCAAAAATAACAGAATCAATATATTTTTTTTTAATTCACACAAACATCATTATTCATTGTTCGATTTCGCGAACAGCGCTGTAGAATCATTGATCTGCCAATGACAGCATTAGTCTGTCAGTCCAGTATATGATACGCACGTGGAAAAGGACTGCGACGTCAACATATTTACAAAGCGTTGCGAACCGGGCCTACAGGATCTAGGCTATCACTATCAGACGCCAATCAACCGGCCGCAATGCGTTTACTGCCGGTAGCGAAATCGATGTTTTGAATTTGATTTTTCCACTAAAAATGCACGGATTTCATCGGAAACACAATATGGCGGAAAAGGCAGGAAGGCCAATAAGGCCTGAGAATTGCCTTTCCCTGATGAAAAAACAAAACAAAGATTATGAAATCAACAAATATAAAATAAAAATGACTGACAGACCTGACAAATTACAGTGCTCGAGAATAGCCTAATTGTACTTAGGGATAAGATTTTGTTTAGACTACAAAGTATCAACCAGTTCTTTGTCTCCAGTGTCGAACTAGTACATGACATAAGAAGCAAAATGTTTTCATTAATTTTTACATTATTCAATTGCATATACACCCGCACACACACCCCCACAGTCCAGGTTGTAGTCGGCCGTTACGACTCAATGACCATTGGCTTCACCCATACTACTGATAGATATAGTGCAAGAGGAAATTTGTACATGTAGCACATTATGTTTTCACTATAAAACATGAAGATCTTGAGGCAAAAAACAATGAAAAAAGAATACATACCATTTGTAATTGTTTCTCATGCTCATTGTTCAGCTCACAAATTTCTCTCTTTTGAGTACGATGTTCGTCGAGGTAGAACTCCAGAAGATTTTTCGTCTCCTTTGCTAAATATGTTTTCCTCATTTAATCGCAGCTGTAGCATAAGCATCAGTGGCCTTCTTTTTGGTGGACCAATCTCTAGCAGTTGCCAAACTGCAGATATAGCCCTTCTGGCAGCTTGTTATATTTCTTGGTCTAACTTTTTAATGCTTGCATCAGAATATTATTGTGAGATTGCTTGCAGAAGGTATATCTCGGTGATGACAAATATCACAACATCTTTCCCACAATCCATGGTTCCATGAATGATGGCACCAGTCAAGTGGGTCTGGAGACACTACGAATGCTGGCTCTGTTTGTCTAGCCTTGTGAGATGTGGGATGCTGGTTTTGCTGATCCATGCCATCAATTGAGACACAGATACTTCTTGTTTCCTCTGGATTTTTCCTTGTGTCTCTCATAAGCTCTCCTTTCATTCCTAAAATTGAAACAAGCAAAATGCAAATACCTATTAGGCCGAGTAAAAAAAAATTCACATGTTTCTCGTCCGCGCCCGCCTCATTTTTTGAAGATTTTTCAAATTTCTTTTTATTTTGTAAACTTTCAGTTATAACTTGTTGAAAAAGATGTTTCAGAAGTTGAAACTTATTTTACGGCTTTGTTAATGCATAATACATCATTTAAGGGGATACACCCTTGGCCAATTTTATGCCTATTTTTGCATTTTTCTCAAAAATTATAGCACATTGGTGACAAGTAGGATATGTATATTATAGGGGCAAGGAGTACAACTATTGTACTGAAAATTCTCAAAGCAAGTAGTTATTGATTTATTGATCAAATATTGGTTTTCCTCATTTTTGACTGTAACCCCACAACTGTTATCTGTGCTGAAATAAAATTTACAGTGCAGTAGTTGTAGTCCTTGCCCCTATAATAAACATATCTTACTTGTCCCCAATGCGCTATAATTTTTAAGAAAAATGCCAAAATAGGCACAAATTTGGACAGGGGTGTAGTACCACCTTAAGAAGAGTTTTGTGATCACTAAAGGGGTCTACCTCTCAAAACAATAAAATAAAAAGGGCCTCCTCCTTTTTCTCAGATATCAATCTGTATGTCGAATACCCAAAATATAGTGCCAAATACAGGTATTTAGTGTCGTTTTCCAATCAAAATGGAAAATAAAAAGGCCCTCATTCTCCTAATTTTTAAAAACCCGGACGAGAAACATGTTTTTATTTTACTTGGCCTTAAAAGGTCTATTTTAATACTAGTACATAGCCTTCCTTAGCCAAGCTGCAGTCGTCACACATGTAGGTCTGTACCTCTATCTATGAATTATCTCTGATATAAGGACTGAGGCAATAGATTAAATTACCAAAATCCTTAATTGAAAATTCACTAGGTGAAGTAAAAAAAACTAGAAGTATACTTACGCTGCCACATTGAGATGCCTAGTTCATACAACTTGTGTTGCCTTCATCTTCTCTGTATTGAGTGTTTTGTCCCACTCTTCTCCTGTAACAATGCACACTGAGTGCTGCAAAAAATTCAAAGATCCACCTAAGATGATTAATATTTGACAATTGATAAAAAATTGTTTACCCACTCTAAATCTGCTGCAAGTCTATGTTAATATGATTGGATGGGTCTATTAATTGTCTTGACTCTGGGAATGCAAACATGGTGTAATGAAGTTAGTGACTGCATTCCAGATGTCCACCCCAGTCTTTCTATCCTTTGATTATGACAGCTCTTCCCTCTAATGGCACTACTTCTTGCCAATCCTCTCATAATTTCCATGAACAAGCACATATCTGCATTTCCGACCCCTTAATCTACACGAATCCTGGAGGGAGTTCCATATTTGACAGTAATAATATTACCTCGTCTGTAAACTAGGCATCTAGCATCCACAGGTCCTTAAAAAATGGGCAGTACACACAGCCCATCCATGGCCATGCGAAAAAACTCATGACGTAAGCCACCTGCATCTGCTCTGGATTCACCATCAAAATGGACATCTAACCCTGCACTGTAGTGAAATGTTTAGAATCTGTGTCCGTATATGAAATTCAATTCTGAACACGTCTTAAGAAAGAAACTGGACATTTATCCCAACTGAGTTTTAAGTGGTGTGCATTCCACAAAGTATCTTGCTGAAGGTACCATGTCTGATGGGAAACTAGGGAGAGGTAATCATTCTTGTGATCTGTGTAAGTACTTTCTGAAATAAATTTGAGATTGATAAAGTTAGCAAAATGTTCAATTGTAGTGAATTTTGTTCCGCTGAACAGGATGCCTGCTGAGGTTAGTAAGTTATCTGCCGGCACAGCTTCATTGCCAACACCAAAAATTGGCTGGCTTTGCCCCGACCATGGATGGCCATTAATACATTCCAGTTTTACTGTGAGCATTGTACCCTTAGTTGTCCCCAAGTCAGTGTTTTCTTTGTCCCCAATAAGCAAGACCTGGCCACAGGTCTTGCAGCGAACTTGGGTAATCAATTCACGAAGTGCACTGTCAAACACTAAGTACTTGTTTTCATTCACTAATGTCTGACTGTTGATTTGGGGAGTCATATTCCTCATCAGATGATAAAGATTCATCACTAGATGGATGGTAGTCTGGGTCTTTTGCAATAAACCGTATTTGCATGTAAACACTGCAAAGAATGTGCTTACCAGATATCAAGAGACAGTTATAAAATGCTGTTTTTGGCAAATGTTCTTCCATCGCGCGATACAGTAATTGCCCAGCATCGGATGCAAGAAGAAGTGATATATCAGGCCCCTTTATCTCTGGATGTGTCAATGGTATCCACAGATTTGTTTGTCACAAATATTTCCCTCAGCATCGAATGCAAGTTCTGGGCCCATCATCACAAAAGTTCCATCCTTTTGTCTGGGTAGACATGTCAATGCCCTTTAGAAGGCATACTACCGACAGCCCTTTCACCGCGACAAATTTTTCCCTCCGCTGGCCCCATCACTCTTGTCGACCTATTGCATCAATTATGTTCATTGATTGTAGCTGCTCCGTCATTTCTGGTTGGTTGTACATTGTATCTCAGTTGTGTGGGGTCCTTTCCTTTAAAATGTCTCAAGTCCGAGAGAGCACAGTGGAACCTACGCATGGCCATTGGTGGGGTGATTTTCGCCAAGTACTTGTCTATTGTTGCTACTTTATCACCAATGTAGTAGGCTGCGTTCTTATCACATGTCCATGCCGTCAGCATCTTCTTTGTAGCGCCAATACATGTCTCATGCATGTAGTCTATCAAGAAGTGGGTAGACATGTCAATGCCCTTTCACCCTGACAAATGTTTCCCTCCACATCAAACGTGTAGTTTGCTGATGTTTCTGTCTATCTCATCATCTAATTGCACTTGTGGTTCTCCCTTGCTGATTGTCTCTCTGTATGCAGCTATATCTCTGTAAAATGAAAACAATTCTTCGATATAATTGCCCATCACTTCCCTTTGACGTATTATATTTTCTTCAGGTTATTTGACCTCCAGCAAGCTCTGCTCAACAAGTTCACTGTGCAGTGCAGCCCCTGATGAAATGATTTCTGATACAAAGCCTTTGTCATGAGTACGTATGATGCTTGCCTTCTGGCCATGTCTTCCAGAATATTGATGGCGTCTGTTCTTTCTTAGAAATTTTTTCAGGGGATCCTTTGTAGGATATGGCTGATATGATAGGGTCCTTGTTATGGTTGAAGTTGGTGGCAAAATAGTCAAACCACCTTATGGAGCAAGATGTTTTAGCTTCTTGGTACATTCTGCTAAGTTATTCCTCTAGCTCATTTGTATTTTGAATGATAAATGTCAGCTCCCTTTATCTGTTGCAGCTCTTCCCTGCACTTTAGGAGCAAGATGTTTTGGCTTCTTGATGCATTCTGCTAAAGGTATTCCTCAAATGCTCCAGCTCATTTGTATTTTGAATGATAATGACTTTTCGCATGGCGTCTTGTTTCTGTTTGTGCAGAATCTTCTGTGGCAATAGGGAAACAATATTTCCTGCTACATAACGTAAGACATTGAGTTCTGTAGTTGACAACGTAAATTTGATGATGGCTGGTGTAATGATTAAACTAAAATGTCAAAAAGCCACTGTCCATAAATCTGTGCAAACATGTGTGGTGGTGTTGTCTCAGTCACTAAAAAAAAAGAGGTCTTATATGCACAGATTGCATCGTAGCTGAAAAAAACTAGGATAAACAAAATGTCACCAGTGACCAGTCATTTTAATTTTGTCCATAAAACACAAACTTTTTCAATGTCACAGCTGTTTCCAAGACCCCTGACAAAGTTTAACACTAATACAAATCCACGATGACTACATATCATTACACCATCATCCATATACTCTACAGATGAACTGAGAATGCAGATAAGATGGTTCATCATGCTTGAGGCATTTTAAAATCATGAGAAGGATATGGTTTGCCCACCTTTTATTCAGTTTATTCCAGTTTTATCATCTGAATCCTGTTCTCCAATTAATAGTGTGACACTGTTGTCTTGATCCCTTGATGACAATAACAACACTGTTGTCTTTTTCAACTGAAAAGCAGTAAGCACTTCTTTACCTGATGTCCTTTCTTGCGCTTCCTCTTCAGTTTCTTTCGCCGCTTCTTCCTCTTCTTGCCTGCCAACCTAGATCCTACATACTGTGAAGGAGGTGTAGGCAGTTCAGATAACTTCACCAGTGACTGCTGTGTTTGAGCATATGCATTTAGCTACAGGAAGTATAGTGCACATGGAGGCTCGATGACTGGCTTCATAGGGTTCCAACCCCTCCGGTAAAACACCTTGGTACAATCACCATCAAACTCCATAATTAGAGGTTTCTTCTTTGGTTTCTTCTTTGGTGCACTGGGTGTACTGGACGCTGTGGAGTGTCAGGCACATCATCATGACAATCGGAAGTTGCTTTCATTTTCTTCAGATGAACAAGTGGCGTGATGAGATGTGGCCATGTTGTTGGTTTTATACATGTAGTTATCAATAGTATCTCCATAATGATGACATGATTACAGTTGATCTCTCTCCAACTGCTTGTTTCTATGGGTCTGGTAGGAATTCTGTTCTCCAATTAAGAGTGTGACACTGTTGTCTTGATCCTTTATGACAATAACAAAACTGTTGTCTTCTTCAACTAAAAAGCAGTAAGCACTTCTTTACTTGATATCCTTTCTTGCGCTTCCTCTTCAGTTTCTTTCGCCGCTTCTTTCTCTTCTTGCCTGCCAACCTAGATCCTACATACTGGGAAGGAGGTGAAGGCAGTCCAGATAACTTCACCAGTGACTGCTGTGTTTGAGCATATATGCATTTAGCTACAGGAAGTATCTCACACGGAGGCTCGATGATTGGCTTCATAGGGTTCCAACCCCTCCGGTAAAACACCTTGGTACAATCACCATCAAACTCCATAATTAGAGGTTTCTTCTTTGGTGTACTGGACGCTGTGGAGTGTCAGGCACATCATCATGACAATCGGAAGTTGCTTTCATTTTCTTCAGATGAACAAGTGGCGTGATGAGATGTGGCCGTGTTGTTGGTTTTATACATGTAGTTATCAATAGTATCTCCATAATGATGACATGCTTTCTCCAACTGCTTGTTTCTTTGGGTCTGGTAGGAATTCCTAAACCTGAATCTTCACCATTCTGGCATACGGTGAAGGATACAAATGTAAGAGTTGTCTTTGTAGGGCACTTGCAACTAATTGTAAGATACCACATTGGCGTAATTGCCAGTACCAATTGAGTATGTGACAGTCAGTGGCGTTTTGTTAAGGATACCTTCCTCTATGTCTTCAGCTAACTTTTCTGATCTATGTTCATTGCAGCCATTAAGGATTGTAGTGCGTGGCCAAAGATACTTTATGTATAGGTCTCTTCTTTGTGTGTGATACCCAGTTCTGCTGTAATATTTGTCTGGTGGTGTTATTTTCTGTGTTTCTCCAAATTGCCATGTTCTTCTAGATACTTTTGTGCATCTGCTGATGACTTGAACTTTTTCTTTTCTGGCGAGATGAACGTGGAACCATTCCCTTGCAGGGCACAAGCAACTAATTGTAAGATACCACATTGGCATAATTGCCAGTACCAAATGAGTATGACAGTCAGTGGCGTTTTGTTAAGGATACCTTCCTCTATGTCTTCAGCTAACTTTTCTGATCTATGTTCATTGCAACCATTAAGGATTGTAGTGTGTGGCCAAAGATTCTGTATGTGTAGGTTTATTGTGTGTGATACCCAGTTCTGCTGTAATATTTGTCTGGTGGTGTTATTTTCTGTGTTTCTCCAAATTGCCATGTTCTTCTAGATACTTTTGTGCATCTGCTGATGACTTGAACTTTTTCTTTTCTGGCGAGATGAACGTGGAACCATTCACTTGCAGGGCACTTACAACTAATTGTAAGATACCACATTGGCATAATTGCCAGTACCAAGTGAGTATGTGACAGTCAGTGGCGTTTTGTCAAGGATACCTTCCTCTATGTCTTCAGCTAACTTTTCTGATCTATGTTCATTGCAACCATTAAGGATTGTAGTGTGTGGCCAAAGATACTGTGTGTGTAGGTTATTCTCATAACGCTGCAGTTTGTCAGCCAGAACTTTGTAACCCTTATCTGATGATAGGTGTAGCTTGTCGCCACCAAACAAGGATGGCGAATTCACAATCTGCTGGCCCACATCTAAAAAAGTTGCTCCATCATGAAGGCAAGTCCTTGCTAGTTCAATGTTAAATAATTTCACAACGGATGAGTAACAATCCCTGCGTGGTTATTACCGTAGATTCAAAGACAGACAAGTTTTTAAACTTGTGTCTTTAACACGAATGAGTAGAGCCCAAAAGTCCCTCATGCCGGCAACAAGCAACTTTTCATCCGCACTGTTGTTAGTGCCAACATGAAGGACAATGGTAGAAGTGCCGGCAGGTATATCTTCCTTTTCATTTTGATTGAAAGTCCCCTATCCCTTGAAAATAGAGTGCAAACATCAAAAACCAAATCTTCAGACCACATATCTTCAGCCAGGTGTTTTTTGAGGAGTCCTTCTAGATACGGATATAACGGGTGTGGTTTGCCACTGCCAGGGCCATTGCCCATGCTGACCCTAATATTTGACACAAATAGAATGAAATTTGTACCAGCTTGACGGCAAGTTGAGGGTTAGCTTCTTCTGTCTCAATTTCTTCCTCCAGATACTTGATCTTGCTGTTGCTGTCGGGTCCTATGATGTTGCCGGACTATGCCAACATTTGTGAGGAGAACAGGAAAGTCAGAAAATTCTCCTTCAGATCTGCTTCATGAATGCGGAAGTACCTGTATTGATCATCGTCCCATGACGTCATCTTGTCTAGGGTCTCAATGAAAGATCCCAGGGATTGCGCTTTCATCCGTATTGGTGTGTTTTAACACGTTGAAATATTTGATACCAATAGAATGAAATTTGTACATACCTGTATGGTTTATAGCATTTCAAAATGACGTCTGAAACCGAGCTCGTTTCGGGATCGTTGATTAAATACTAATACTGCCTCATCCGATCCTATGGTTGACAGGGCAATTTTTGCCATAAGGGTCTTGCCTGTGTCTGATGGTCCAACAGCAATGGCTACATGAAAGTAAGTCGAAATTGTTTTTCCTGTATACCTTGACCATGTTCACGCCCTGCATAAATTTCAACTACCAATCCTTAATCTGAAATGAATATTGGGATGAATGATGGCATTTTGGGGGGAATTAATATTGTCCTCTGTTTCTTCATAGTGCTGATTGTCCAAGTGGAGATGAAAGAGCAGGTTATTCCATAATGTTAGCATCCTTCACAGAGTTGTCAATATCATCTCCATAACAATGACATGACTACAGTTGGTCCCTCTCCAACTGCTTGTTTCTTTGGGTCTGTAGGGATTTCTGAACCAGAATCTTTACCATTTGGCCGAGAGGAAGTTTGTATTTGATTTGAGTTTCATGTATATCATTCAATTCACATTATAAAAACAAAAAACATAGAATATATACAACAAATTCTTGCTGATGTACTCATCCTTGAAAGAACGGTTTTGTCTTTCAATTTCATTGTTGGTGTTAATGCTCACCAAGAATATCTCTTGACAATACATCCAGATTGTATCTTTTACAGATATACTCATCCTTGAAAGAACGGTTCTGTTGCTCAATCCCATTGATTACCTGATGTCTTTTCTTGCGCTTCCTCTTCAATTTCTTCCGCCGCTTATCGCCAGCTATTTCTAGATGCTACATAATATAGGAAGGAGGTGATGGCAGGCCAGACAACGTTGACTGTGACTGATGCTTATTGCCTGCTATTATATACATTGTAGATGCTACATAATAGGAAGGAGGTGATGGCAGGCCAGATAACTTTGACTGTGACTGATGCTTATTGCCTGCTATTATATACATTGTAGATGCTACATAATAGGAAGGAGGTGATGGCAGGCCAGACAACTTTGACTGTGACGGATGCTTATTGCCTGCTATTATATACATTGTAGATGCTACATAATGGGAAGGAGGTAATGGCAGGAAGACACCGTCACAGGTGACTGTGACTGATGTGTTTTAGCATAGATGCAGTTACCTAAATGTAGCAATGCAGTTGTCCAGCTGTAGAAACAGGATCTCTCCCAACTTGTCTTTATGTTCTATTACTAGTGTTTTCAAAATGATATTGATGGTCAGGTTAGAATTGTGAGGCACTCTCTGTGTATATGAAAGGAATCTTCCGTTCAGATGTTTTTGTGTGGAGCAGAACACCTGAAGAGTAAAGGTAAAACAGTATATGTATTTACCAAACAATCACAACAGTGGTTATTAGAGTTCTTTAAGACTGCTTATAATATTTATATATACACGCATAAAAACTGTTACAGGACAAAATGCTTTATATACACTGGATTGCGGGAACATGACATATATATCATATAGAACAAGTGGGACTTTGTTTAATCGTATTATGGATCAGAAATTTCTCCTTTTCCCCATACGATCTTCTATTATCCAACACGATGCCGGCGTCATATCGGATCGTCTTTGTGAGTTTTGCTAGCTGCGCGTCATTGCCTCCTGGGCACATGATGACATTTGCCATATGGCCTGGGGAATGTTGAGTCTTTCTTGGATTTCACGCAATGCAATTTTAAGGAATCACTGATGTCTTGCTGAAAGTTAAGTTTGGATTACTTCATACTCCTTATACTGTTGATATTTCTCCTTTTTCCATATGATCTTCTGTTATCCAACATGATGCCTGGGTCATATTGGACCGTTTTTGTCAGTTTTGCTAGCTGCGCGTCATTGCCCCCTGGGCACATGATGCGGGACATTTGCCATATATATGGCCCGTATATACATCCCAAGAGGCCTCTTCTTCTTTCTCACCACAGTTTGTGGATCAGGAACAAAAACAGGGGTAGGTGGTCGTTCCCCATCTGTAGCCCCGATGTCTGTCTCCGCCTCCAATACCTTTTTCAGCCATTTCGTCGTCTTCGAAGAAACTTTTTTTTTTTCGGTTTGACGTGACCTTTTCGGAGTCCATGTCGGAACTGATATGATATGTTGGTATCAACATGGATGGCCCTGTGCAGCTGGGTGCGCTTTGAAGACAGCAATGATTTCTTACCACCAGTAGATGTGCCAGGTTCAGATTGGTCCAAGGTGCCAGGTTGGATCTGCTTGCTTGCTGCCTTCCTCCATATGTCCAATTTCTTCTGCAAAATTTCCTGAACATGTAAGTTATGTTTCTCATCCCGTTCTTTAAGACTGCTTATAATATTTATATATACACGCATAAAAACTGTTACAGGACAAAATGCTTTATATACATGTACACTGGATTGCGGGAACATGACATATATATCATATAGAACAAGTGGGACTTTGTTTATAATCGTATTATGGATCAGAAATTTCTCCTTTTCCCCATACGATCTTCTATTATCCAACACGATGCCTGCGTCATATCGGATCGTCTTTGTGAGTTTTGCTAGCTGCGCGTCATTGCCCCCTGGCCACATGAGGCTGGACATTTGCCATATGGCCTGGGGAATGTTGAGTCTTTCTTGGATTTCACGCAATGCAATTTTAAGGAATCACTGATGTCTTGCTGAAAGTTTAGTTTAGGGTTACTTTATACTCCATACTGTTGATATTTCTCCTTTTTCCATACGATCTTCTGTTATCCAACATGATGCCTGCGTCATATCGGACTGTTTTTGTCAGTTTTGCTAGCTGTGCGTCATTGCCCCCTGGGCACATGATGCGTGCCATTTGCCATATGGCCCGGGAAAACATTGTATCTTTCTTGGATTTCACACAATGCAATTTTAAGGAATCACTGATGTCTTGCTGAAAGTTTAGTTTAGGGTTACTTCATACTCCATGTACTGTTGATATTTCTCCTTTTTCCATACGATCTTCTGTTATCCAACATGATGCCTGCGTCATATCTGACTGTCTTTGTCAGTTTTGCTAGCTGTGCGTCATTGCCCCCTCCTTACAATATTGTGTACGGTTGTTATAGACCCAAACCTTGCGCAAACATCGTCTTGCAAAGGTGAAAATAACATCTCTTCTTTCTTGATACCGGGAATTGACCGTCACACGCAAGGACAAAGGGTGCTTTGAAGTCTTATAATTACAAATGTATGCGACGTCAAGTTTTGACCAGTTTTGTACAGTGTTTGTGACTTCAATTTGTCAAGGACATACTCATATTGAGCTTGAGTCTTTCCCGTTAGAAGCCCCATCCCACAGCATACAACCATGTACAGTCTGTGTATTGTTAGTATTTGTGTATATGAATTTGGGGCCGTCCTAAACCTTCCATCTAAATATATTGTGGAGCACTGTTGCAATGCTGTGATCTGCACATCGCGTGCAAACCGCAACACTCCTTTTCTATTGTTCCTCATGAGGAGGTGCCGCTGCCCATTCCATGTATTTGCCTACACGCCTTCAGCATGGACATCAAATTTCATCTAATCTATATCTTACAATATTGTGTACGGTTGTTGGAGGCCCAATGCTTGTACCCTGCGCAAACATCGTCTTGCAAAGGTGAAAATAATATCCCTTCTTTCTTGATACCGGGAATTGACCGTCACACGCAAGGACAAAGGGTGCTTCGAAGTCTTATAATTACAAATGTTTTCGAACAATTTTGACCAGTTTTGTGCAGTGTTTGTGACTTCATTTTGTCAAGGACATACTCATATTGAGCTTGAGTCATCCCGTTAGAAGCCCCATCCCACAGCATACGACCCGATTGTCCATGTACAGTCCGTGTATTGTTAGTATTTGTGTATATGGATTTGGGGCCATCCTAAACATTCCATCTAAATATATTGTGGAGCACTGTTGCAATGCTGTGATCTGCATGTCGGATGCAAACCGCAACACTTCTTTTCTAATGTTCCTCACAAGGAGGTGCCACTGCCCATTCCATGTATTTGCCTACACGCCGTCAACATGGACATCAAATTTCATCTAATCTGAATCTTACAATATTGTGTACAGTTGTTGGATACCCAAACCTTGCGCAAACATCGCCTTGCAAAGGTGAAAATAACATCTCTTCTTTCTTGATACCGGGAATTGACTGTCACACATAAGGACAAAGGGTGCTTCGAAGTCTTATATTTTACAAATGTCTGCGACGTCAAGTTTTGACCAGTTTTGTGCAGTGTTTGTGACTTGTCAATTTGTCAAGGACATACTCATATTGAGCTTGAGTCTTCCTCGTTAGAAGCCCCATCCCACAGCATACAACCCAATTGTCCATGTACAGTCTGTGTATTGTTAGTATTTGTGTATATGGATTTGGGGCCGTCCTAAACGTTCCATCTAAATATATTGTGGAGCACTGTTGCAATGCTGTGTGTCCGATGCAAACCGCAACACTTCTTTTCTAATGTTCCTCACAAGGAGGTGCCGCTGCCCATTCCATGTATTTGCCTACACGCTGTCAGCATGGACATCAAATTTCATCTAATCTATATCTTACAATATATTGTGTACGGTTGTTGGAGTGGAAGCCAATGCTTGTACCCTGCGCAAACTTCGCCTTGCAAAGGTGAAAATAACATCCCTTCTTTCTTGATACCGGGAATTGACCGTCACATGCCAGGACAGGGGTGCTTCGAAGTCTGTTAAAATGTCTGCGGCGTCAAACTTTTGCGCAGTGTTTGTGATTTCAATTTATCTAGAACATACTCGTATTGAGCTTGAGTCATCCCCGTTAGAAGCCCCATACCACAGCATACGACCCAATTGTCCATGTACAGTCTGTGTATTGTTAGTATTTGTGTATATGGATTTGGGGCCGTCCTAAACGTTCCATCTAAATATATTGTGGAGCACTGTTGCAACACTGTGATCTGCACGTCGCATGCAAACCGCAACACTCCTTTTCTATTGTTCCTCATGAGGAGGTGCCGCTGCCCATTCCATGTATTTGCCTACACGCCTTCAGCATGGACATCAAATTTCATCTAATCTATATCTTACAATATTGTGTACGGTTGTTGGAGGCCCAATGCTTGTACCCTGCGCAAACATCGTCTTGCAAAGGTGAAAATAACATCCCTTCTTTCTTGATACCGGGAATTGACAGTCACACGCAAGGACAAAGGGTGCTTCGAAGTCTTATAATTACAAATGTTTTCGACAAATGTTTTCGACAAATTTTGACCAGTTTTGTGCAGTGTTTGTGACTTCAATTTGTCAAGGACATACATGTACTCATATTGAGCTTGAGTCATCCCCGTTAGGAGCCCCATCCCACAGCATACGACCCGATTGTCCATGTACAGTCCGTGTATTGTTAGTATTTGTGTATATGGATTTGGGGCCATCCTAAATGTTCCATCTAAATATATTGTGGAGCACTGTTACAATGCTGTGATCTGCATGTCGGATGCAAACCGCAACACTTCTTTCCTAATGTTCCTCACGAGGAGGTGCCGCTGCCCATTCCATGTATTTGCCTGTACGCCGTCAACATGGACATCAAATTCATCTAATCTGAACCTTACAATATTGTGTACAGTTGTTGGAGACCCAAACCTTGCGCAAACATCGCCTTGCAAATGTGAAAATAACATCCCTTCTTTCTTGATACCGGGAATTGACTGTAACACGCAAGGACAAAGGGTGCTTCGAAGTCTTATAATTACAAATGTCTGCGACGTCAAGTTTTGACCAGTTTTGTGCATTATTATGTTTTCAGGGTTATTAGGAGTTAAGAAAACCTAATAATGATAATATTGGATGGCTTATTTCGCATGATACCATAACATATCGGATTCGTCATACAAATATCGAACTCGCCGCTGGCTCGTCCGATATTTTTATGACTCATCCGATATGTTATGGTATCATGCTCAGCCATCCAATATTATATCAGTGTTTGTGATTCCAATTTGTCAAGGACATACATGTACTTGTATTGAGCTTGAGTCTTCCCCGTTAGAAGCCCCATCCCACAGCATACGACCTATTTCTCCATGTACAGTCCGTGTATTGTTAGTATTTGTGTATATGGATTTGGGGCCGTCCTAAACATTCCATCTAAATATATTGTGGAGCACTGTTGCAATGCTGTGATCTGCATGTCGGATGCAAACCGCAACACTTCTTTTCTAATGTTCCTCACAAGGAGGTGCCACTGCCCATTCCATGTATTTGCCTACACGCCGTCAACATGGACATCAAATTTCATCTAATCTGAATCTTACAATATTGTGTACGGTTGTTGGAGACCCAAACCTTGCGCAAACATCGCCTTGCAAAGGTGAAAATAACATCTCTTCTTTCTTGATACCGGGAATTGACTGTCACACAAAGGACAAAGGGTGCTTCGAAGTCTTATATTTTACAATTGTCTGCGACGTCAAGTTTTGTGCAGTGTTTGTGACTTGTCAATTTGTCAAGGACATACTCATATTGAGCTTGAGTCTTCCCCGTTAGAAGCCCCATCCCACAGCATACGGCCCAATTCTCCATGTACAGTCCGTGTATTGTTAGTATTTGTGTATATGGATTTGGGGCCGTCCTAAACGTTCCATCTAAATATATTGTGGAGCACTGTTGCAATGCTTTGATCTGCACGTCGGATGGAAATAGCAGCACTCCTTTTCTATTGTAAATGTTCCTCGCGAGGAGGTTCCACTACCCATTTCATGTAATGAACACAAGTCTGTGATGCCAAGGTTATTTTTATTTGATCATTTCAATCTTTATTGCAATCATTAAAAAACATACAATAAAAAGGAATAAAAGACATTTTAAAAGGGAATCCAAAAAGTTCAAAAGCCAAAGCATTATTCAACAGACCAGTTGTTGTCGTACTTTGAGTAAAAAATTGTATAGGAACCTAATATTGCACGTTTACTAAATTCTTTTTGAAAGGGCACATCTATGTACATGTTAAAGAATAGCAGTAATAGGGGATCAAGGCAAACGGTAGGGGCACCGAAGGCAATTGCCTTTGGTGCCTTTGGTTATATTTTGCAGCCTGTTTGATTGGTTTTTGCTTTTTGACATTGCGCACTTCCAGGAAATTTGTATGGTGTAGCCGGCCAATCAGTAAATGTCTTCATGTACTTTTCATTTGTCTTTGTCCTTGTGCTTTTGATATGTTGTGAACAGCTTCTTTATATTGTCTTTTTATCCTTAACAGATGTACATGAATCAGAACCCCATTCCTCCTCATACTTTGACATAAGAAAGGAAACACACTTTTTCTCTTTTCTGATTTTTATAACCTGTTCATGCATTTTCAGTTCATTAGTAATTACAAGCATGTGAGCATATCTGATGAAAGGTGAAGAGATGAGCTGGTTGAACCCAGTCCATGAGGGATTAAGTCTAAGTCGTTCATGTTAGAAACATAATACTTCTGCATATCCACTATAAAATTCTCAATGGTTAAAAGTCAATTCATTGTCTCTCATTTGTGAGCAAACATCGTAATTTGCAGATAATTAAAGACAATGCTCTATAACACAGGCTTTTAGGGTTACAGTTTTTCTGCAAACCCATCCAGAATCTTCAGCTCCCTTGTTGAATGTATATTTTGTATAATCCAATCCGTAGTTGATTTGTAGTCTTACTGTTGAATAAGGCGTATCCTTTCAGGCAGTCCTTGTAATAATACACATTTGGTGCATTCACTGTTTCTTTTCAGTTTCTCTACATGCGAAGAAATCGCTATAATTTGCAAATTATTTCTTCCAGCGAACACAATTTCATCGCTGCTGCTACTGACGTTGTTTTGAATGATTCCTCTACATTCATACTGTAGTCCACATCTAGGAAGTTGGTGCCTATCCACCATGCTAGACATTCCAAGCGGTCTGTAATTCAACCAAAGTGTATTAAAACACTCTATGAAGAGAAGTTCAAATAATGTTTGTTCACCTTGGATTCTGCAATACCATACAACTCTGAGGCAACTTGATCGGCTATAGATCCTAAGCAATGTGTGCTGCGATGGGAAGGATGGTCTATCATACATCGGTTACATCAGGATTCCAACAGCGTTCTATACACAAAAAGAATTTGATTTGGAGCAGGCCAGCAGGCCTACGTATAATTATAATGAATGTTGGAAAAGTTATCTACTACAGTTCAGAGTGCTCAATACATTTCTGTAGAGCCTTCTCTCTCTCTTGCTCCTGCTAACCACCTTGTAATGGCCATATGTATAGAATGACGATCATGGAGGTGTTGTTACATACATTGTATACCCCAGAGCTCTCCATTTCCCCAAACGATAAAAATGAAGAAAAAAAAACTTACTCTTGACTGTGGTGATTCGGTGCTCATCCTCGTACCATTGCAATGATGGGCTTGATGAGGGAGTTCTGTATCTACACACATACTTGTGTGTTGTGTCTTTGAATTGTAAAACAAATTGTTCTTTGATTGGCACCTCTATGCTATCTCCTTTTGCATCCGAGAAATCTTGATTGCTTTATTGTTACATGAGTCGCAAATAAACTTCCATATTGTTGAAATCTCTTGCGAGCACCCAAGAACCTTTCTTAGCGTGTCTAACATTACCACTTTCTTTTGGGAATTGGTACTACCTCACTATCACAGACAAAACAGTGTATCTTCTTGCAAGTTTCGTTGGGAGTTTTCAAAACTACTGCACTAAAGGAAGCCATCTTAGTATATGGTATATATAGGCAACACATTGACTGATTAACTAAAAGTATTAGAATTCACATTTACCCAATTTGTTTCTGTCAAGGTTAGGTGATGATTTGTTGCTCTCAAGGGACAAACGACGCCTCAGTGATTTACAATGAATCGGAACAGGATAATGTTCTTTTCTTGAAATATGTTTGCTATGACACTGAAAATCCCATTGGCCAGTATCAGTACATCAAAATGTGCATTGGTTCATTGTCATCATGCATTCTCCACATTTGCAACATTTTCCTCATGGAAATCAAGATCTTCACTTCTTCCCTCCAGCCACTGCTCACTGTGATGATTCATGGAATTCATTCTGATACGGACTCTCTACAATTGTACAATCAAATGAGGGCTTGTTGCTGCGTCCTTTCGGCAGCTCCTTCATGACCACCAAATTGGAAGATGCAACCAGGTATCTCAGGTCTGGACCCCCAAATAACACCAACCGGTTCCTTCCATCAGCCACCATTGCAGCGTTGTGCAACACACCAAGAGTAGCACCTATTTAAAAATAACACAACAAAATAAAAACATTTAGGAAGTAAATTTAAGCGACCGTCAGTCATTTCCTTCATGATGTATACAAGCAGATTAATTTACAAAAGCAATTTGACAAGAAACATTCATGGTCATATACAGTGTTGGAAATTGTTCGAAGTACAAAAATCAAATACTGACCTTATATGTTGCACTCGTGGACACCAAGGATCCTCACATCATCGTCCTCATCCAACTCCACCGTCAACTGGACCAGCTGAGATGCAAAGGGCCAGGTTGACTCCTCCCTTCTCCGTGCACCACCTGCGAACATACTTCCTTTTATCTGTTGCGACTTTACCTTCTACAGTTAAGTCGTAAATTGTTTAAATTATTTCTTATACTCTTAAGGAGGTGTGGTGTGTCATACATAAACCTTTCTCCCCCCTGTTTCCCAATATGGTTTGTCTTCAGAATTCCCCAAATTATTGAAGATGTCCCTATTATGAACCTCTTGACCCCCTATGCACACCTTTACCTGAAAACCGATATCCTGTAATCGTTTAATGATCTCTTTTACAAGCATTGTCAAATTATCTGCCTTAACCCCCTCCCTGGAAAAGAAGTAGCACAGAGGCTGCTTCCAATTGGAAGCAATGCCTCTGACCATAAAAACAAGTGCTGAATTTGCTGGTTCATTTGTTCCCCCTAGAAAGCCCAAACTTTCTAACCCAGTAATTCTGTCACCACCAATGTCATATGACAACCCCTTTTTCAAACTGATTTAGTCGATTATCAGTGAACACAATCGTTCAGCTGACATCATGTTGGCCGCTCTATATAACCTCAACAGATAATTTTACCTTTTGGGTTCTGGATAGCCCTTGGGGAACATCCCTCTTGCTGGTACTTGGTGTATGTGTTACATATACCCCAAGAACTCTCAGCATTTCTGCTAACTTAATTTCCCAAACAATAAAAATAAAGAACTCTAATACTGAAGTAGGTATGTACTTGGAAATCTCACAGACACTTTCATCCTCATCCTCATCAATGGGAGTACGTGTATCCATACTAGTTGACATGTAATTGTATACATTGATACCTTTCATACTTCTTTATAGTTTTATGTAGTAATGTTTTGGTTGTCATTATGCATCCAATTCAATTATTCAGAAGAATGACTACTGCAGCAAGTCCGTTGTGAATAAGGTGTATTTGAAAATATGGTGGACCTTTCAACTTACAACTCACAAGCTCACCATACTTCATTGCACTCGTCACTTTTGGAATTTTGGCCTTTGGCACATAGCCAAATATAGTCCAACAATCTGGGCAAGTTCTGCCTCTAGTTTAAGGTGGCTGTATCAGCTACATGCTCAGAAATCCTTGAAAATGATATAGGATGTGTGTATTGATGAGAAAACCTTACTTGCCAAGTTTTAATTTCAAAATCCCATTGAATTTCTACAGGGAAGGGCTTTTGGCACTTTGCCAATTTCTCAAAATAGCAACATTTTTGAAAACAAAGATTTTATTAAAACTGATTTTTCTCTCCTTTATAGCAGTTGTATATAAAAGTTTTAAGTTTCATTTTGCTGCCAATATATCACAGAATAATACAAACCAACTTTATTTTCTAACTTAGTGTTACTTAAGTATATATTTAACAGGAATGTTGGTACTTTTTTATGATTTTTTTTATTTTTTCTAGAAACACTAAATTACCTAAATTCTAGGATTTTTTTAGCCAACAGGGAAGGGTGCTATGGTTACCAAACTTTCAGGGATGGTAAATACAGGGATGTGAGAGTTCCTCTTTTCAGCTGATTTCCTCTTTTTTTGTTGCCAAAATTTATGCATTTTTACCCTGATTTTACGCTGTTTTTAGTGATTTTCCTCGTTTTTGGTCTGTGGCCTCTCACACCCCTGTAAATAAGATTAATATCTAAATTCTCTCGTCAGTTTTTTTCCAATTAAGTGTTTCTATTTTAAGCTACAGTGTTTCTAACATTCCCTAAATTTAAAAATGGAAAAAATAATTTTGTTCAAAAAGTAAACACTTTATCCAAAAAAACTGACGAGATAATTTAGATATTAAGCTTATATACCATCCCTGAAAGTTTGGTAACCATAGCTCCTTCCTAAGTGGGCAAAAAAAAAATCAAAAACTGTCAAAATTAAGGGAATTTTCAAAAAATAAAGAAAAACATAAGAATTGTTACAATTAATATAAGACTCTGAAAATAGGTTGGGAAAATACTTTTCTTTGTTATGTTAAAGATTTAAATGAATAGACCTGATTGATCAGACACAGGAGCTATTTTTCTGCAAGGGTGTTGTATCCGAGGCAGCTACCTGTCTTACTGTATAGCACAAATTGGAGAAGGAGCACCTGCATGACGTACAGTGGCTTCAAAAAGAAATTTGTCACAAGGTCTATCTTAAAATCCTTTCCATTAAATTGAGCAAAAATTACACACAGGATTATTTCAATACTCTACTCTAAACATATGTCAGTAATTAGCAAGCAGTTGTCCAACTGATACAACAGCAAAATGCACTGACATGGACCACATTTCTGGACCAAAATTCACATCCCAACAGATTTTTATTGTTGGGTTCCAATTATTCGCCTGTGAATGTGGTCTCGGAAGCTGTTCTGTGTCAGTGCATTTTACTGTTGTGTCAGTTGCACAACTGCTTGGTTACTGACATGTGTTTAGAGTAGAGTATTGAAGTTATCCTGTGTGTAATTTGTGTTATGTACTGCCAGGCGAATAATTGGAACCCAACAAAAGTAATCTGTTGGGATGTGAAATTTGGTCCAGGAAGGTGTTCCATGTCAGTACATTTTGCTATTGTGTCAGTTGGACAACTGCTTGGTTACTGACATGTGTTTAGACTAGAGTATTAAAGTAATGCTATGTGCAATTTGTATTCATTTTTTTTGGAGAGGATTTGAAGATGTGATTTTGTGAAGTTTCTTTTTGAGGCCATTTGATATTGCCACATACAATGTCATGGATGAACTAAAGCAATTGTGCGAGTGCCTTGGTGCTTCAGTTCAGGTCGCACCAAGTGTGTCTTACATGCACGAATGATTCCATGTAGTTCATGTCAATGGGTCATTTGGCAATCTTAAAGGGCGCTCTTTATTTTATCTGGAAAACTCATTAAGTTGGGAGTTGAGCAAAGGTTGGTGGTATAGAGTTGAACATTGAGTTGATTATATTTTAAGTTTTATTAATTGGGTTGCCCTTGAAAGTTTGTCTGGTCAACTGGATGGGTTTTTTAAAGGCCAATCCAGTTGACCAGGCAAACGTCAAGGGCAACCCTAAATTTGCTTGTACAAGGAATACATAAAAGAAATGTCCACATAGCCTGAGAATGAAAGGTATTTAATGTTATTGTAATCACTCATAAAGCATTTTGTGTGTAATTGACATGCAAAGCAGAGGCTATTAAATATTTATGACTTTATTGTACATGTAAAGCTTATAAGGGTGATAATTAGAAATGGACGGCAGTATTGGAAACCCTCATTTTGGGCCATTTTAGACACTAAAATGTCCATAAAAACGAATAGCCTCTAGTTCGGTTGAAAATTCATACACAATGCTACCTGAGTGATTAAAAACATGATTAAATACATGTCATTCGGGGGCTATAGCCCTAAAAAAGTCTTATACCTTAATGGTTATGGAACGAAGGTGGGTAGTACACATATGTTTAGTCTGTCACTGTTGTTTTTCAGTTAGCAGTTGGGGCTGCTGAGATTATTTTGAGTCCTTGGACTGTGACGTTGTATGCGTCTTGCTCTACAAGTGAATCCAATATAATGTCCAAGTCTGTAGAATTGAATGTGGTCTCGGCTACATCATCTTCCATGATGTAATCCTTGATGGTATCATTCTCCATGGTGGTCACTTGAAAGCCATGATCTGTGTTTGGTTCAATGCCAATTATTGTCACTTGTATGTTTTTGTTCTGTCAGCTGTATAATAAGAATATGGTATAAGCAATAAGATGTTAGAAATAATAAATGGCATACTTGTATCAGGAAAATTAATGAGGTGTTCAGCAACTGTGTGTTGTCTTACCATCAGGTTTTGTTACCATGCACTTGAAGGATTTGGAGATGAGAGTGTCGACAAAGTCAAATTTATGCCGATTTGTGAATTAATTATGCAACTTAGCTGATAGCTATGTAAATTGCATATTTTTTGAACTGTAAACATTTGGTTAGGCCAATGAAAGTTGTTTTTGAGTTGCCTGGCACTTGCTTGCACCTTATTTTATGACCTTCATTTGTATTCATTATTTTGATGTTCAAGGAATATTGATCTAAACTGGATGATTAATATATCTTGTACTTTTTAGTGGAGAAAACAAAATTGAAACATATTTTGCTGTCAACCTTGCAGCCTTTTTTTAATATACTTTGGGCTAAACATCCATCTTTAAGTGAGTGAGCAGCAAATAAGAACACATTTCACATGTGTGTTGGTCATATAATAGGAGGCAGAAAAATAATGAATAATGAAAAGTTACATCACTTGTTTTCAGAATTTATGTGACAGTGAAGTCAAATTTGACTGTTAGAGGCTTTATTTAGCAAACTGTATATACAACTGTATCCTCCCTTTCACCAAGTTAAGTCCTTGTAAGTTTGACGGTTTTAAGATACAGCATCGGATGAACAAGCACACATACATTGTGGATGTACCCCCATATGGTTTGTGTATGTTTTATTTATTGGATTATGTGGATATCCGGTACTTAACATTACAAGTATCTGCTGATTTGTACGACTTGTTCCGATTCCATTGTGTGGAGTTGTATAAATTTGGACTTTGTGAACTTAAGCACTTGGAAATTGGTAGGCTTTGCGATAACAAGAGAAATGTGTACCACTTTTGTTTTCAGAATTGTGAATCCAAACTGTTGGGCATGAAATTCATGCATTTTGGGGAAAAGTAAGTACATTTACTTGAAAACTGCATGAGTGTGTTGTGTATACCGTATTTTGTCAAATAGTCAGCCCCCATGAAATAAACGCCCCCACCACTTTTTTCAACCAAGATGTTTCAAAAATGCCGATATTTCCATGTTATCTTGTGTAGTAAGCTTACCAAGTGGCCCACATGGTTGATAATTGCGCCACTTTTTGGCATAATCTGGATTGGATACTTGGAAGTGAACCAGAAGTCAGTGTTTTTAATTCATAGTTTTTAGTTTTAAGTTTACCTAATGATTTTAACGGAATTATTGTCTAAAATTGACCTTGAATAAACGCCCCCTTTGGGAAAATGTACCGCCCATGGGGGCTTTTGTTTGACGAAATACAATAATAGTGCATTTCCCTTTTACTGAAAGAAACAGCTGAAATTGGGAACTTACCTGTATGGTTGTGTGGGTTGTTGTGTTGAGAGCTAGTGACTTGTGAAAGTTGTTGTACTTCGCCACCATGTGGGTCATCTAGATTGTCTCTCCCGTCTTAACTGGGCTTAGTGCCGCAGTATTCCAGAGGGCTACAGGCATTTCACCTGTAGCGTCTTGGATCGTGATGTTGCGGTCTTTCTTGTCCGGAGATGCTAGGGAGTCCTGTAAAGATAACAGAAAAAGCATGGTAAGTGTAAAGATGATTGAGAAGAGAAAAATGATTATATAGCTTGCTTTGTTAGCAAGTGTTTATTTGTCATCATGACATCACACCAATTACTTTGCACACTGATGTACACAATTACGGTATTTGCAAAACGCATTGTAATTTTATTTTCACTATCTACTGGTTTACAAAAATTCACATCGGAAGCTAATCTGCTTTTTCATGACTTCTACCTTTAATAGTAGTAGGCATGTCCACTAAAAATTGAAGTACTTTTAAATTGATTCAGACCTAACTTATTGGCTGGGAATTGATGAAAGAAACATTTTGGCGTTTAAATAATCTTAATCGGACGTTTCATTCCAGAGATATGGCCTTTCGAGTGTCACGGTTTTATATAGGGCTGCTAGAACAAGTTAAAAGTTAAAGTCCAAAAAGGAATACTAACAGAAAGTGCAACTTTAAGGTACTTTTTCTTAATGTATTTATTAACTAGCGTTATCTGGAACATTATATTTGCTTATAACAACATGAAAATAAGATCATCCTGAAAATTTAATCAATTTTGTTGACATACAACAAAAAATATAAGACCTCAAAACCCATGGTTTGTTTGGTGAAACCTCAAGCATGATCATAGATGGCCGCCATGGAAAATATCTCCATAGAGGAGATGAACAATAAGTGCATTATTTCAAATGAATAGCGGTAGTCTTAAACATTGTTCAATCTTTTAAGGTCAGCACATTTTATCTTCAAAAATTATTATATTTCATCATGGCATAAGTTTGGTAACATTAATCACTACCAATTTTGAGAAATTTGCTCCAACTCAAAGGTTATCTTTACTACATTGAGCAATACACTGTGTGTGCATGGAAGCCATGATCACATGATGATGGATAGCATATGAAATGGACATGGTAGTGAGAAGTGCACGGAAGTCCATGATTTGAGATGGGCCATGTGAGGCTTAAACATTCTTAAATTTCTTAACATCCTGTACATTTTGTCTGCAAAAATAGTTAAATTTGATGAGTATGTAAGTTTGCTTGTCTGATTCACTCCAAATTCGGAGATAATTGCGTTTGAACACCTGATGCACGGAATGGTGTCACTTCAACCTGTTGTAGTTCTCATCTCATTAAATTTTTCATTAAAAAAGTTGATCTCTTCATGAAGGAAGGTCCTCTCTATTTACTGACCAAACAGGAAAAAGTTTGGTTAATGTTTTCTGGTGGAATCAGGAATTTCTTGAAACACCCTGATATAGGCCTACATTTGGATCAAAACAAGTATGTACACCATTTAACAGGCCTGGGATTTCTTGTATCGATCAGTTTCTCCATAGACAATACGTGTGTGAGTGCACGCACACAGTAAATGAAAAATCGTTCTAGTGGAAACTGTATTGAGAGTGGGCATCCCTAATAGTAGTCTCACAACTTAAAAGCTCCTCTACTTGCTCATCTGTCTGAAAAAGGCCTGTATCCAATCCATAATGTCATTTATTTTTTGTTAGGTTTTCTTTTTTCAGTAAAGCATGTTGGCAACTTTGTTCCATCTTTTTGCACTTTCGTCTCGCTTTTTCCTCCAGTATTTTATTTTTTCTTGACGTTCCTTTGCTCTCCTTTGCATCATTACTTGACAAGATCAGTTAGTTCTTGCTCAGTTTTATTATTTAGAAACTCTGCTGTTTTGTTGAAAGTTTATAAAAGTTGTGCTTCATTCGTAATGCCACTTGGATTGCATTTTTTCAAAAATATTGGGTGGTAACAAGGTGAAGCTATTCCATCATCCCCGCACAATACACAAAAACAATCCAGTCTGCCCAAACGGTAGTTGGTGTGTGGCAGACGATCAGGAATTAAATCAGCAGTAAAGCGCATGCGCAGTGTGTGCTTATTGCGATCCCTACCATTTGGTTTCATCTGGAATACAAGTTTAGGTATCATCTACCCAGTCTGCCGCCTGGACAACCAATTCTTTAGAAATGCTTAGTCGCGCTAAAAGTCGATCGATACATGTAAAAATCAGCACAATTCAGAGATACACCTTTTGCTATGAAATTAATTTTCTCGGTCAAATATAAAGCAATATTTTTTTTTCTTCAGTAATGTCAGTTAAAAACTTGGTGCTTGGATATACATTTTTTTAAAATCCTGGTGTTAAAATTAAGCATCAAATTGTGTCTTTTAGTGTGATATTTTTGATTTTATAGGCCTTGAATTAAGCCTGCGAGCTTTTTACGAATTCATGTTTTAGTGTCTCAAACTAACATAGTGTTTGCTAAAGAAAGATATTTCCCACCTCTGTAAAGCACATCGTGTGGGTCTATATGTTATAGTTTTGTCAGAATTTCCGTTTTTGTTTTACCCTTTTTCCATTCAGTCTCCGAAAATGTCAAACTAAGTAAAAGTAGGCAATGGTGAGTACTTTTATCTCGAGAGCAACCAGCTGAAATAGTCGATATTTCCTTTGTTGTTATCCAGGTCAATTTTTCATTGAAAGCCAATTGCCCGACCAGCGATTAAATCCCCAATTGGGTGTTCTGGTTAAACATGATCAGTAGGAGCGCTATAGGTCTGGGAATTTCTTTGCTATATTGAAGTTCTGGCAACACTATAGCCATGCCGGTATTCCTATTAAACCCAGGGATATCGATCCACAATGCTAGTACTAGCCTTTAGATTTCACGTGTTGATTTCGAAATTTTTTCAGCCGACCGTGAAAGATGGTGAAATCAAAACGGAAATTCTGACAAAACTATGATATATAGCTCACGGTGATGTGCTTTAGAAAGTTGGGGAAAATCCTTCATTAGCGAACTATATTACTTTGAAAAGCTAAAAGGTTAATAAAAAAAAAAGCTAGCTGGCCGAGATTAAGATTATAAAAATCGAATATCATACAATAAATAACTAAATTTCAGGTCTAAGTTTAACACAAAAAAAAAAAAAAAAAATCAGTATCAAGCATTATAGTTTTTCCAGCCATTTACTGAAAAAATGAAAATTATTGCTTTTCATTTGGCTGAGAAAAATTTTTACACTGAAAAGGTGTAACTCAAAATTTTGCTCATTTCAACACCAATTTCGATCGTTTGTATTGCCTCATTAAATGACTGAGTGAGCCTTGCAGAACAAAAGAATCCGTTGTGCAGGTAGCTGACTGTACCTGTACTATACAGTTCAATTTCAGGTGATGTCAAGCATGGAGAGTGGGATTCCACCAATATGCACTGCTGAATATGATAATGGGCAGTATTTGTATTTGCCTGTAAGTAGTGCTTACTTTACTTTAACACATACTACATATCCAGAATAAAGCTTATGGACAGACATAGATGCATGTTAGTTTAGTTATACTGTCTAATCAAATTAAATATTTCAATGAAATTCCATATATGTAAGAATTACAGTGCAAAGAACTGAGTCACTTAATTACAATCAGACTGTTAATAATGCTTAATGTAGGCTCTAAAGTTTGAGTCTCCCAGTCAAGTCAGAGTCGAGTCATTCGAGGCTAGTCATTACAAGTCTGCAAGAAACGTCGAGTCCGAATCAAGTCAATTCAGTGGTGACTTGAGTTAAGTCAAGTCATTGGTTCCCAACTTGAGTCAAGTCAAGTCACCAAAATATGTGACTCAAATCCGAGTCAGTGACTTGACTTGTTACAACACTGCATGAGTCAATGAACAATTAAAATATTTACCTTGTTTGAACCCAGAGGTTGATGGGATGTTGGTGTCATCTTTTGAGGCTATGGCTAAAGAGTATATAAAATGAGAACCATTGGTTAATTTTCATTATCCCTCAAACACATACACAAATAATAGAACATTTAAGATTGTCAACTTGTGCCAAGGGTTATTTTCAAATTGTATGGTTAATTTATTTGGCCAAGCATTCTTGTTTTTCGCATGAAGGTGTTTGGGCATGTGTGCAACATCATTGATTGCATAATCCCTGGTGGGCTCACTTCAAAGATATCCATATCATATCTACACATAATTCTCTTCCTCATCTTCATGGGGTTCAGCAAGGGCATCCCTCACATCAGCACGGCAAGGCAATGATGAATAAAATTGCTAGTATTCTTCAGGGACAGCCCACTTCTCCCCAGACTCATCCAATCAGTCTTCTTAGCTGTCGAAATAGAGAGAAGGCTATCATATGCCTTACGCAAAACAGCTGGAACTTCTGCAGCTGCTGATTAGCGACAGGTTCCTCTAACTGCATTACCAGGTCGCCGTGTTACTGGTATCGCTTTAAACACCTCATCTGCCAGGTTTTTTTTCATAGAAGATAGTGGTGGGTGTGTCCTTTTGGAAACGTAACCATTTAATCTTTAGCCAATTTACTTTCTCACCATCTGTGTTGATGGATCTGTTTATTATCATTGCCTGAGGAAGTCGTTGAAGTCTTTCAATTGGAGTTGGACCACTTTGTATGGGTTATTCCTACGTGCATCTCGGCATATGAGCTCCCATTCACAGACATAGATCTTTTGATGCTTTTGAGCATTCTCAATTGCAGAGTGCATGAAGTCTACCTCCATGCTGCTGTGTCTGCTCTCTATCAGGTCAATGACTTCTATCTTATTCTATCAATATGCACATTCCAATTTTGTCCTCCACATGTGTCACTGAAGGAGCTGACATGGGTGGTTGTAAGTAAGCATGTGGCTATTTCATTTGACCACCTTTTCCCAGCTGTTTCAGGCCAAATGTAACAGTAGCCATTATTTGTGTCCTGCTCATATACAGTAAAATTGTACAATGCTAGTTTGCGTTTGTAAAACAACAAACTCACATCAGTGAACAGTGTGTAGGAGACTGCCTCTAAATCAAAAGTTATTGCCTGGTAGTTGTCATGTTCTTTAGAATATGTTTTGCCTGCTTCCTTCTGGTGTTTCGCCTCTTCCTGTCGCTCAAAGATGCAATTCATGATCAGGCTGAAAAGCATCTTTAGCAGCCCCTTGCAGGATATCAAATTTGGCACAGGTTGCACACTGGTCTTTCTTGGGGATGTGGAAACTGAGGTTGTACTGTGAACACTCTTCTGTAAACATTAGGTTTGACAGCTCTGTACCCGTTTTCTCCGCACCTCTCTGCGTACAGGTCAACAGCTATGAGTCCACATTGAAGATACTTCCTTTTTGTGTCCTTCCGGGTATAATGAGACTCCATCGCTGGAAATGATTCGATATGCTGCCGAACTCCTTCTAAGTCTCTCTCAGATGTCTCATTTTTGGGTTTATGCCGCCCTCGCTGGTCTTGACCTGTGAAGTTCCCTAATTCACCTTTGTTCTTTAGAGCATTCTTAACTGTTTTGTCCGATTAAACCCACTATTTATAATCGCGCAGACGCATGCATCTATGATTACCTTGACATTTCCCTGTCGTCTTGTAGTTCGCAACTTTCGATTATCAAACAACCTCTTCTCATTGAAGATTTGACTGGGAATGAAATAGCTGGCAGGCGACAAATTGCAAGGCTCTTGTTTTAATGTTTTATTTGTCGTCTTGAAAATTGGAATGCTGTGATCGAACGTCTATTGGGAACAAGGCCATGGTTTTTAAACCATGTATGGCTAATTTAAAAATTAAACTGACATGATCATGCATGTGAAACAATCATAATATGGTACATTGCTGTTTCGCAATTGCGACCGGGGGGGGGCAAAAAGCTGCTGCGGTTATAGATGAGTAGATTGAGTTTCATCTTGTTTTATCTTTAGAACCCAGTCATGTGATATAACATTATGATATACATGTATCATAAATAAAATATATGACTTGATATGATATGATATGATATGATACTAAAAGTGTGGGTATAACATGTAAAAATAGTGGAAACCTATAATATGATAATACATGTATATGAATTGATTGGTATGAAGGTAGAGTGTGGTACATCATGTAAAAATAGTGGCAACCTGTATCCATGGGTATCCATTATTTCAATACTCACAATGTTTTCATTATTTTGATGGAATTCCATGTCCATGGGTATCCATTATTTTGATATCATAAGTTTCCATTATTTTGATGAATCCATACCCATGATTATCCATTATTTTAATGGAAACCCATGCCCATGAGTATGCATTATTTTGATACCCATAGGTTTCCATTATTTTGATGCAAACCTGTGCCCATGGATTTCCATTATTTTTATGCAAACCCATGTCGATGGGTATCCAATATTTTGATACCATGAGTTTCCATTTTTGTGGAAACCCATACCCATGTATCCATTATTTTGATACAGATTGTACCAATAAGTCTTTCACTCCTGCAGAATTTCAAGGGTAGGGGTAATTTTTTGACTGATGATATTGTAAGCTTAACGTTGGACTTACCCCTGGAATTATGGAAACCTTTGGGCCTCATAACTGCTAAATTGTTGTTATATGTAAATGTATGTATATACCATGTAACAAAAACTTTCTTCAGTCTTTTTTGTTTGTTTTGTTGTTTTGTTTTGTTTTTGTTTGTAGTTTCAAACACTAAATAAAAATGTCTAGGAAACTTTTTTTTTTTTTTTTTTCATTTTAATTGTTTAATTTTCTCCAAACCTAAGCATTTTTACCTGAATTTAATGTCAAATGAATTATTCAAGTGATTGCCATTCTACGTATAGTTTAATAAGACCAGCAATTTAACTGGTATGAGGCCCTGCCCAAAGATTTCCGTAATTCTAGGGTTAAGACCAGCCGTAATGGGTGGATGATTTCAAGTATCCAAATCATCACCCTGCTACGATAATTGCCAACCTCACTTTTCAGCTGAATTGAGGTTTTGGCCTAAATCACATCTCTAGTAGCATGTTCACCTGCTGTAATAATACCACTGATATTGACCAATGATAAAAGAAATTTCGGGTGAGTTAACAAATTTTGACAGGTGACAAAGTTATAGGTGTTAAGGGGGTACTACATCCCTGGCCAATTTTGTGCCTATATTTGCATATTTCTCAAAAATTATAGCATATTGGTGACAAGTAAGATATGTATGTTATAGGGGCAAGGACTGCAACTACTGCACTGAAAATTCAGCAACTCAAAGCAAGTAGTTATTGATTTATTGATCAAATATTGGTTTTCCCTCATTTTTGACTGTAACTCCACAACTTTTGTCTGTGCTGAAATAAAATTTCCAGTGTAATAGTTGTAGTCCTTGACCCTATATTATACAAATCTTACTTGTCACCAATGCGCTATAATTTTTGAGAAAAATGCAAAAATAGGCACAAAATTGGGCAGGGGTGTAGTACCCCCTTAACTCAGCTGTTTGTCACAGGCCAAAGTCACATGTATCAGTTTCTGATAATACCTTTTAATTTGTCTCATCTTGTCGAAAGAACAGTGAATGAATATGTTCATATGCATGCTTGAACCATATTTTGTATTATTTTTTTTTGGTCAAAACTACAAAAAATGAGTTGGGCAATAATCGTAGCAGGGTTATGTAAAGTTGTGTCTTTTCAATTAGAAGTACCAAGGATCAAGACAAATAACTTGGAACTAAATTCTGATTGTAAACAATGGTTTGACAATGTAATAAGGAGTATAAAAATGTTTGTATAATCTGAATGTAATGTTAATGTGTTTAATAGTTACATAATAAAATAAAGTGCAATATATATTAGATGTAGTGTCAGCAGTTGTCTTTGAGTGAGAGAGTTGATCAGTTACTGAAGAGAGCATAATAGTTCATTATTGTTGTACTTGAAAGAGGGGGTTTCTTCAGGAAATCAGTTATTTTAAAAACCATAGATACATATTGTCATGAGTTTGGCAGAATGCGGAATAGTGATTTCGAAAACCTAAATTTAAAATACCTAATATGTGACATGATCAAGGGGAATGAGTCACATGTCGGCAATTTTCAATAAGCAGTTTTTTACATCATATTCTGCCAGTTTGCAAATGCTACAATTTGATGCAAACCCCATCAAAATCGGACATCTGGTTACCGAGTTATTTACCAATGGCTGAAAACAATATAAAACAAAAGAATTTGAACACTATTTTTGCCAATATCTCAAAAACAATATTAGCGACATATGCATCCGACTCATTCCCCTTGATCATGTCACATAATGAAATCCAATGTTCTAAAAAATCTTTCAAAAAGACACAGTGACACAAAGTAAACCGAGACACTTGTTGCATGATACCAATTTATTGTTTTCTTGCACATTCATCAGGACACAATACATGTATGCCAAAATTGCACACCTTTGTTTAATACAGAATGGACATTTTAAAATTAAAAAAGCAGGCACTGTTTAGTGAACTTTGAACCGTGGCCTTTTTTGGAAAGTCTTTTTTTTTTCAAAGTTTTTGACATGTTTAAGTCTACAAGTCTATGGAGATACATGAAGTGACTGTCGAGGTCGCGATAATGGGAACAGTTTATTAGCCAGAAGAGTTATTAGTCAAAAAAAGGATAGTGTAGGGCATTCTTAAAAAATAGGGTTAGGGATAGCATTAAGGTTTTGGGTTTTAGGGTTAGGATAAGGGTTTTCAGACTAATGACTAATGACCCTTCAAACGTTGTTAGACAGAAAACACTCACTTTGTACTTTCCCAAGTTTTACAGAGCATGTTCGGTTACTAAATTTATTATGTTTTATAATCAGTGCTAGTGCTCAAAATTGGATGTCCTGATGCTAAACACAATATCCACAGGCTGCTTTGTGTGTTGTTTATACTCATTAGGCAGATGCACCGTATTTAGTGTTGGGTTTGGATATTTAATTAATTTCTTTTCCGCCCGGCTGAACATACATGTAAAAATATCCAAACCTAACGCTAAATACGGCGCCTCCGCCTAATGCTACAAGATTTTTTTTATCAGCATTTTGCAAAAACACCATTGACCTTAAATAGAAAGCAAAATTAAACTTTTACATTACTCAAATTTGGTACACTCGCCGGAGTGCTTTCACCGGGTCAACCGCCATCTTCAGCGGATGTTATTACTCTGAAGATTTGTTGTTGCTAGTGATGTTGTTGAGACACCTCTTCAGAGCATCATGCTTTGAGAATCTTATAAACAATTTAAAAAAACAATTATTCTGGATATCTGGCACCTACTGGAGTCTTAAACGCTCTCAAACTTAAAATTGGCGACCAATTTCACCCATTATGCTTTGAGAATCTTCCATCCTATACTTTATACATATTTTTTAAAACCAATTATTCTGGATATCTGGCACCCGCTGGAGTCTTTAACACCCTCAAATTGAAATTGGCGACCAATTTCACCTGAACTGCATCAGCTTGCAGTCCACGATCACCATACATGTAGCGTATAGATATCGTAACACTGTTCAGCGACCCCACTTTTAAGCCACTTTTAAGAGGTTACGATACAGAATGTAATTGAAAAAATTTTGATCAAAATTCACATTTTGACCAAAAATGAGATTCTCAAAGCATAATAATGATAAAATCTAATGGATCCTTTCACACGATACACAAAGATATTGGTCTCGCTGTGAGTTTAAAAGATATCATGCTCGGCTATCGCCTCGCACGATATCTTCTAACCTCACAGCTTGACCAATATCTTTGTGTATCATGCTCAATCCATCCAATTTTATATCAATACCAGAGGTCTCTGCATCAGCTTACAGTCCACGATCACCGTACATGTAGCATGTTGATATCGTAACACATTTTTGACCAAAATCAGATTCTCCAAGCATAATAGTGATAAAATCTAATGAATCCTTTCGCACGATACACAAAGATATTGGTCTCACTGTGAGTTTAAAAGATATCTTTCTATATCTTGCTAAATCTATCCAATTTTATATCAATAACATCCGCTGAAGATGCTGGTAGACATAGACCAAAGAGTAGCATAGAAGTTTGCTTTCTATTTACGTTTACCACTATGTATGAATAAACATCATTATACCATTAACCTTGTAAATCAGATGAGTGTCATTTCATTCAGTAATGGTTATGCAACAGAACACTTGCACTACTATAGACATTTTCCGTAATTGCCCAACTATTGCCGTAGATGGGGTAAACATCGATGTCATGTGACAAAAAGTGTCACAATTACGGAAAAGGTCTATACAGTCTGTATACCTTCCTTGAGGCAGTAAAGTAAAATAAAATTTTGTGATTAATTTTCTCAAAACTGTTCATTTTTGCATTATCATTAGTCCATTCTTTTAGTTGAATTCCTTGCATCAATTTGTTTGTGAAAATGTGCACTTTTAAATATTTATTACCATTATGGTTAGAGATACATTAAACAACAATATCTAAATGGAAAGCATACAGAACATTAGCACTTCCAAGTACTTAAAAGTCCCATGACACTAAAAACAGCTTTTGATTAGCACCATTCATACCCCTTTATGGCATTTGATACCTTTTTGATTGTCCATCCAAAATATTTACACTAAAATATAAAATAAAACCAAGAACAATACATGTGTGTAGTAAAAATAAAAAATAACACACAGTAACAGTAGCTCTCAGATTCATCTTTACACCCACAAATGAGTTTGATTCATAAATAAACCTGATTCTGAATTATTATTCTGATTCTATTACAGTAAGTTTTTTTAAACTACATTTTTGTATAGCCTTGCTATTCAAAATATAAATTAAGCTTTACAATGTTACCACATGAGTTTGTGACAAATCATATCAAAAGGGTCAGAAATATACATGTCATTTTCAAACATAACTAAAATTGATAAAGACATTCAGACTTTTTAAATGAAAATATATCATGATTTCTTGTGCTTAATTTCCCCATTTTCATATGTTAGGTCACATTTACAAACTCTGATGAGCATTATCTCAGAAATAGTCTTACTGACATACAGTACATGGTACTTATTGATGTAATTTTTCACATGTGGCTATTCCAATGGAAGACATGACCTTAATCTCCCACACAGGGAGTGTGAATTTCAAATGCAGTTAGTTACCGGAATGGGTGACTCCATTTGACAACTACACTCTCTGTGTGGGAGATTAAGGTCTTCACGCATTAAGCAGTGCACCTGAAACAAGGTGGGAAGTCCGGAGGATTGATTGTTTGACATGGCTTCCATAGGGGGTGTATGGATTTCAACTGGAATAGCCACATTTAATCTTGACACATTGCTTCATGATTTTAATTTTCTCTTTCCATACAATTGACCTTTTATCCACCATATATACATACAAAAGGCACCCATAACCAACTAAAACAACATACAAAATAATGTTCTATAAATTACACTAAGATGTATAAAAATATAAATATATATAGTTACCAGGGTTTAATTTTATTACCTAAAATGTTACCCACTTTGTTCTACCACCATAAAAGAATCCAATCCTCCCAACCGACCCAGATTGTGCATTTTGGGGATCTTGTTTTTGGCTGTATAAAAAACAGATTTTGACTATAAAAATGAGAGTTAGTGCCCATGGAGTTGTGCAGAAAAATCACTGATAGTGACTTCATTCAATGCCCTGCCAGTAATTTTGGTGGTCAACGTGATTCACACTGTTGTTTTGACTTCACTCTAATAGCCCGGTACCCCCAATGGAGGTTGCCATTGTATGCTGAAGAAACATCTATGTATACTGAAAAAGAATCCACACATAAGTCGGATCCATTGTGTAGGTATGAAAGGTGCATTCAAATTGGCCATCAAACCACATCATTTTATATATCAAATTAAAGCCCTTGAGTAAAGAAAGCCAAAACTTAAAACCGTTTTGTCATTGCACTTACCGTAGCAAAGTTACAACTAGTCAAAGTTTGACTTTCATCAAAAATATTCAGCCAACTTTAAATGCATCAATTAAAAAACAAAACAGCATATCATGATAGAGCAGCTTTTCTATGTGGAACTGCTATCACAATATCCCTCTAAAATTCCATGTGCGATTATCTCATCACAAAAATAAATCATACATTTGGGTCAAGTGAAGTATAGACAACATATTTATGTAGGTTTCCTTGAAAAATCTGTTCTTTTAATTTTCTATGTAAAATATGTATTGTGTTTGACCCCAGTTTGGGCCAATTTGGCTGACTAGCATTAAATGTGTTAACTGAGGTTTGCCTTTCATACTTACATTGTGCATGTTGACCCGTAAAGTTAATTTTTATTACTTCCGTGGTCCGGCACGCCAGCTGGTGAATTGCGATCACAGTAGAAGTGACAAGGTCGCCTACTATACGCTGCCGCCACGCCGACGACCAATGGGTCAACCTGCATTGATCAAGTGCATTGATCAGCCAATCAGCATGACTGTTTATTTCTTTTGTGTGTATGCTCGTCTACGCTTGGCGCACAGCTCGGACCACAGAAGTAATAAAAAAGCTTAAACCTCCCAATCTTATGTACTCCCTACTATTTATCCAAAATTTAGAACCCTGGAATACTAACTGATTTCAGATCATCATAATTCCTCCTTCTTAGGTTTTGTTTTCTTGGGTTCATCAAAACCCCAAAAGGAAGACGGTTTACCGGCTACATCACGGTCTCTCTTAGCAAAGGCTGAGAAGGAAGATACACAGTTGCCTATATAATGATCTGCTTTTGCAAGAATGGCAAGGTCTACATGTGGTTCTGTTGGAGTACGTTGCACAACTTTCACCTGGACAAAAAGCAAAACAGACAAACAGAAAATAAGAAATAGTATCATGAAATACAACTAAAGGTCCACAAACAATAAATGCTTAACTGGCCTCAAAAAGAAACTTATAATTTTTCACAAGGTCATATCTTAAAATCCTGTCCATAAAAATGAACAAAAATTACACACAGGATTACTTCAATACTCTACTCTAAACACATGTCAGTAACCAAGCAGTTGTCCAACTGACACAACAGTAAAATGCACTGACACAGAACAGCTTCCGCACCAAATCGTTGGCAGACAAGCGACACCCCATGAGGTCAGTGATCGTAATGCGTGGCACCCGAGGGTACGGTCAATTCCCGGGGTGCCAATTGAAATCTTTCTTCATCTTCTCTCCTTTTTCGTTCCTTCTCTACCTTCCGATAGCAAAAAAGCATGTTCCTTGTTTGGGTTAATAGTTAAAGCATTCAAATTATTTGACATTTAATAATATCATGTTTAACTTTCATAACAGAGTAAAATTATCACCCCCTACTGAAAAAAGTCAAACTTTTGGTCATTCCTTCATGTAATGTTATACAAAATATTAATGGGTTAGGGTTTAACAGGATTAGCTTAGGGATGAAATCCAAACTCGACCGGTGATTGACTGCCGGTTCCGTCCAGGTTCTATTATTCTAAACAATGGAAACTGGACGGAACCGGGTGCAACCGCCGGTCGAGTTTGGATTTCATCCCTTAGATAAAATAATTACATGAAGGATTGACCAACCTTTTTTCAAAATTTCTTACCGATTTTGGTAAAGCCCTTCTAATATCTTCTAGTAACGGATCAGCATCAGTAGCTACAAACACTGATTTAGCCTTGATAGCTTTCACCATCTTCTTGATCGTTATCTTGACCAGTTTCTCTGGCGGGAAACATATCTCCGGAGTCAACCGACCATATTCAAAGTTGTAACCCAGGCACTGTGGTGATGCAAATAGGTGGCGTTCTTCATCTACATGTTTGCATGCTGAGGACTAATGAAAACGGAAAACATACGGAATGATCAAAAGTATATACAAAGAAAACAAGAGCCGATAGAAAAAAACCTGATAGTTTGACATATTTGTATGTCCCAACTTAACAACTTGATCATAATCAGGTTTTCTTACATTTTATCTCACTGTACTTGTGTGTGACCCAATGTTGTGTAAGATGATCACATGCTGAGCCATGATTGTAACTTTGGTGCATATGTCCCTGTGTTCCCATAGTAACATGGTTACTCAAATTACGACACGATGACAACTTTTCAAATGTGTGACAGCTGTCGTCATTCACTTTATTACAATTGTGATGTAATCAAGAAATCACAACACACTAACAAAAGTAGGTGTACGTCCCAACAACTTTTAACATTAAGCATTGGGCAATTCCATGACATCAATCTTCCACAAAGGGAGTGTTCATTTCAAATGGAGTTACCTAAAAGGGTGACTTCATTTGAAATGTACACTCCCTGTGTGGGAGATTAAGGCAATGTCTTCCATAGGGGGTGTATGGATGACAACTAGAACAGCACAATCTGTGCATCAATTTATCATTTTCCCTTACAATATTTTGTGATATTCACCTACCCAATCTGAGCCATGTCTCATATGTATACCAAGGAATGGTCCTTTCGGCAACTCTTCAGCAATAAATTTCTCAGCCTGGTCATTGATGAAATCTGACCATTTTAAATACTGATGTAAGTGGACGTTGGTTCTATCTACAGGGAAGGCAGCTGGTGCACCGGCTAAAGCAATGACTGGGTACTTGGAAACTGGAAACCTGCCAAAATAATAATATCAATAGACGATGTAAACAAGGTCCTATTTCCCTGGGCTACATCTCTTCCCCAAATGAGGACTGTTAAATCTCAAAAAGTTTAACGATGTGTAATGAAAACAATAAGATACAAAGCAATCGTACCTTCTTTTATCCAAATCTCATTATCATTACCATTTTAGTTTCTCATAGACAAGATGAGAATATTTTATCAATTAATTAAGTAAAATTATTTTTGCAATCGTTAGTATCAGCAAAGCCAATACAAAATGTGATCAAGCCTAAATGAGGAATATATGCATACAACTATTAATGAGATTTTACTAAAAGACTGGTACAATATTATTCCTGTATATTTTATTGTTTTAGTAAAAATTCAAATAATAATTTTTGGTAACCATATGACCAGATTTTATAGGTACAATTTAATCATAATTGTGAATATAACCATGAGAACTAGTATATTTGCTTGATAATATAGCAAATCACAGCTTGCAAGATAAAAACAATTCAGGAATCCAAAGGTATCCTTAAGGGGTACTACACCCTGGCCAATTTTGTGCCTATTTTTGCATTTTCTCAAAAATTATAGCGCATTAGGTGACAAATAAGATATGTATATTATAGGGGCACGGACTACAACTACTGCACTGGAAATTTTTATTTCAACACAGACAACAGTTGTGGAGTTACAGTCAAAAATGAGGGAAAACCAATATTTGATCAATAAATCAATAACTACTTGCCTTGAGTTGCTGAATTTTCAGTTCAGTAGTTGTAGTCCTTGCCCCTATAATATACATATCTTACTTGTCACCAATGTGCTATAATTTTTGAAAAAATTGCAAAAATATGCACAAAATTGGCCAGGGGTGTAGTACCCCCTTAAGGGAGGTGATATGAGTGAACCGTGGTTTGGATTCCAGAGGGAGGGTGTCTGTAAGAGGCACAGCCATCAGAAAATGAATAACTGAGATCGTGCACCAAATAAACTTACTGCAGTAATTTTAAGTCTTACAAAAATAGGCATAGGTGGGAATCGAACCCGGCACCTTCCGGTTCTGAATCAACGGATAGTATCACTAAGCCAACTTCCTATCTGCACTAAAACCTGTGATATTCATTCTTGATAATGCTTAATTTTGGCGCATTGGTGACCAAGAGCAATTCTGATGAAAAGCGCACAAAATGTATACTTTTAACAAAGAACATGTCACGAGAAAAATGTTGCCAAATAGAAATCATTATCACATACAGCACTTCTATAGTTATGATGTTGATTCTGTATTTTCAAACTTAATTATATATGGAAAAACAGTGGCATGATCGATGGGAATTATATAAATACATACGACAGCGAACCTGGTGAAATTTTTTTTTAATAACCTTTTAATATTACATTCAGAGACCATATGTTATACGTCGTTTATTTACATCAAAATATTACTACCGCATATCAGAATATTAATGGAAAGATAATCTGCCCCTCTTGTGAATGAAAATAGAAAACTGATGCAGTCATTTCAAGGTAAATAATGGCGATGTTAAGCTTATCTCTAACATTTCAATGACAAGTCAGTGTCAACAATCAAGCAAGCTCGCTTTGTCGACAATATTGTCAACAACAGCCATATCCCTATCTAGGTGAATTTTATTTTATTAATTCAGTTTATTTGTTATCTGGCTCTTGATGTTATAAACTAGCGCTTGAGGGTGTGTTTACATTTCCATGTGATTCGCTACAGGACTTATTTCTATGTTTCCGTCTGTACAAATCTAATTATTGACTTGGCGGTGACGATGTGCTACACGCACTTTAAGTACACATCAGTAGATTTATAGATTTTACTTTGAGGACTGTTAAATACGAAAAATAAAAAAATATTAATTTTTAATAATTTGCCATTAAATGTGTTTTATATCACCAACTTCAAAAAATCAAAAAATATCAAAAGGACATTCCTCATATTCAGGATGCAATTCAATACGTCTGATGTCCCACAAAAAATACTGTGCCAACGTTGCTATCCAATCCCTTAACATGGATTGTCCTTCAAAAACAAATTTTAACAAAGATTGCAAATTGACCCCAAGCAAGTCAATCTGAACTCTCCATTTACAGGTTAATAACTTTGCATCGGTTATTTGAAGGGCATTGTGAAAAATCTAAACATTTTGCCTTTCCGAGGTCCAAAGCAAAATGTCTAGATTTTTCACAATGCCCGACATATTACCAATGCAAAGTTATTAACCTCATTCATTAACGTCACATCTTCACTTTACAAAATAACACAAAATTTTGCTCAAAAGTTTGTAAAAATAGATGATTTTACATCTTCCCTTTCCCAAAATTGATCAGGCTAAAACAGGGCGACCAATAACAAAAATCCAAATACGGTAGCCAGCAGCACGCGCGCAGTTTGTTTGACACACAATACGGCACTCGCGGAGGTTACTAATATTTACTTTCGAACAATGATGCATTTTTTCGGTCAATTGTCACAAATAACTAAACATGATTGGATCGCATGCATCACGTTTATTAATGACGTTATGAATAATGGATATAACTTACGTTTGCTTCCACTTCTCTTTCACTACTGGTACATGTGTGCTGTAGGTTAGTAACCCATACTCAGCATAAGATTCAAAATCAATGTTAAAGTTATCCCAGAATGGCCCAAATGGGTTGCCTTCTTTCATCTTGCAGTCACTCCCTTCACGATATCTATAGCAAAACCCTGTAAAAAAGTGGGTAAAACTTATATGATTGTGAGCAGATTAACAGTCTCATCTCCATATTTAGGGAATAAAGGTATTATTTTTAGCTGCTGTTTATCTTATCTTAAGTAAATTCGCCTCATAGTTTTATGCCAAAAATAATAATGTCGCCCGTGTTATATGAGATGATAGATGCACGACAGCGGTTAAAAATAATACCTTTATTCTCATTCTATTACACTTCAATTCAAATAAAATACCATATACAAAATATCATATACCAAATTTAATCAAATTAACTCCTACATTTTTAAGGAATTACCCAGGGTGTAAAATCAATCAGTCGAGACCGTTGTTGCTGTGTGCCTACACGTATAGTGTGGACTTGCCGCGCTGTACCGTGTTATATCGTGTCATATCGATATCACACGGCTAGGAACCTATAAGATTGCAGGAACTTTCTCAAGCGTTTAAGAACTCTCACAGCAGAAGAAATCTATAAACTCTTATTATTCAGTAAATTAAATCCCAATATAAGTATACATTAGATGCCATTGTCTTAAAGGCTTAATGTACGATTTCCTTCAAATTTTAAATTTGTCATTATATACTCAAAATGCTGAAATAATACTAGTAATAATTAGCGGGAATGGTTTCTGTTAATTTTGAGCTGAAATAACGAGGTTAATTATAAGTGAAAGAAACACTGCTTGTTATTTTGGCCGTTTAACACACAGTTCTATGGGAGGACATAAAGTCATAATTCTTTGAATTATGACTTTATGTCGAACTTTGCTCTAATGTTTACCTACAAACACAAGAAATTTGGCTGATTCCATTTAGGAGCAAGTTGTGACATGTGTAAACATTACAAATATGCCAAAAAAATCAGGTTTGAAAAAAATTAACCAAATTCATATTATAAGATCGTACATTATGACTTTAACAGAATTGATCATGTCCCACCTCCTTTTTTAATCAAATCGCTGGTGATAACTCTTGTAGTGAAGGATCAACATTTGACCAATTGCTTAATTGGCAAACTCACTTCCTGGGAACTAAACACAACACAAGGTCATTTTATGAAACTCATTGACCTATATGTGCCATACATGTATACTGCCTCTAGATACTATATCCTCAGGAGGGAATTCAAGCTGTGATCAATTTTGTTAAGGCAGTACGTACCACCTGATGAATTTAGAAAGTGTGATTATGATCAATGAACCACCACCAGAAGTGTGTAATAGAGTATCCTATGCACCATTGTTATACAGCTTTTTTAAGTAAATCAAAGATTGCAACTTTCAAAACTACATCTTTTCTTTCACCATGAGCCATTGTGGCCCAACATAACAATGTGTGACATTGTAAATTGGACCAGCTGTGTAAAACAACATAAGCTACTAATAGCTTGTCAAATGTTTTAATTGCAAAACAAACTTTTCTATTTTTTTAGTATGAGGAAAACTTAAGGCCGATGAGTAAAAAAGAAACATGTTTAGCGTCCCCTCCCACTTCGTATTTTTTCTTAAATTTTATTTTTATATTCTAAAATTTCAGTTATAACTTAAGAAGTTTAAGAAGTTCTATAGCCTTTTATAGCCTTACATATGTATAAGAAGCACTTCAGGAAAGTTTTGTGATCAGTAGAGGGGCCTAACCTACTAGAAAAACAAAATAAAAAAGGCCTTCATTTTTTTCCAGGTATCGTAGTGTATGCAATACGGACCAAATAGGGGTTTTGCACCATATTAAACAAAAAAAGCCCCTCCTGGATGCTCAACACATTTTTTTTTATTCGGCCTAACTTCTGGACCCATTATTGTCTTACCTATTCTTTTCTCTGGAGGCCATAGTTTTGGTGCAATGTCTTTCATAAATGTTTCCATAGTTATCACTCGTGCGTATTCTCGCAAAGGTTCTACTTGGAAATAGGTATCAAATGGGATTTGGTTCTGAAAAGAATTTTAAAAAGAAGTGAATTAAGACATTCAATATTTACGAAGCTGGAATAACATACTTGACCTAATTAGCACTCTGGGCACCAATTTGGTCACTTTTGACCAAAATCCATTGTATTTCTAAACTCCCACTTTGCTTCCCATCCCTCCACGCTGAAGAAATTCCATGTCTGCCCATGATTTTAAAGAAGTTTGTGAGCACATTTTTACACCTTTACTAAATAATACATTCCACATTCAGTGACCTTTATTTTTGCACATGTACGTATGTATTATTATTATTACTAACAGGGTCACTGACTCCACATTATGCAGTTAGGGAGATCCTTTCAATTGATGATTGCCCATTGCACATTATATATGCAACTTTGATTTTTAACATCTAAACATCTCACACATGCAAACTATATATTCAAGCATGTGGGCGGGCATGTAGAATATCTTGTGTATTGATGTTTATCTTATCAACTTGACGAAAGCTTTGTGCCAAAAAATGACAAACATTTGCACTCTGTGAAGTACCAAGTAGCTGAGGAAAATATAGCTGCTGATTACCCTTTGTTGGCATGGCTATAAGCTGTACAGTTGCTTTCTTGACCACTATTTTTATATGTCTGACATACATGTACTTAGATATTAAAATCCAGATGCATTATACGCAATGGGCAACAGATGATTGAGATGAATTCTCTACTTACAGACGTTGGCTGGCGATATGGGTATTCAATCCATGGAGGTAGTATTAAGGTTCTATCTAAATGGTGGGTGAATGCTAGAGCACCTAGGAAATGGTCTGCCTGGTTGCCAAATCGACCTGAAATGAAAATTGTGCATTTTTTACAATTCGTCGGCTGTATTCCATAGTGGCGTATAGTGATTTTTGGTCATTTTTTTGAAAATTGGCACATATGTCTTTAATGATGTTCTCTTTCATTTTTTTTTTTTCTTTTCAGTCATAATTAGCTAATTAATTAGTAATTGATTAATTAAATGTATGTATAGTTACAAAGTGACATTTTTCAGTATTCCATAGTAGGCGTATCGACCATACGCCACTTTTTATACACATTTTATAATTATGAAATATCGGCAAAATGAAAAACATCGTATGTCATAGTGGCGTGCGCGTATCGGACCTATACGCCACTATGGAATACGATGTTTTTCATTTTGCCGATATTTCATAATTATAAATGTGTATAAAAAGTGGCGATAAGTCGATACGCCACTATGGAATACTTAAAAGGTTAGGGTATTATGTTTTGTTCGTTTTCCATAGTGACGTATAGTTTTATTGTCAGTTTGCCAGCAAAAGTATGTATTTATTTCTTTTGAAAAATATATAACAATAAAATCTATTTAGTTTACTACAGAAATTTCACATCATTTACAAAATATAATGAATGTCTGATTTACACAACTCGATTTTAAATTGGAATTTCTTCAAACCCGATTTTCTCGAAAAGTTGTTTATTCGCGGCGCCCCACTATACGCCACTATGGAATACGGACGACGAATTGACAGGTTTAAAACAACTGTACACATTAAAGCCTATGTACTGTAGACCTGTACCAAAAAATCACTTAGGCTTTTCAATTTGTGATTCTGAAAGCACACAAATAAATCATCAGAAAAATATCCTACATGTACTATAACAGCATATCCTACTGGGATCAATGATATCCTAACACCTTTTTACAAACACAGTTTTTGAACCTCTCCCCTTTAAGAGAGAAATTGCTTTTACTTTTTAGACTTCATTGATATTTTGGTCTGTCCCATACATGTACACTTCCTGAACACTAATACCAAACCAGATGTACATGCACAGTTACACACCAAAAATAATATAGAGTGGTTGCAAGGAAGGTTGTTAGTTCAAATCGTCCTCCATATATGTTCGTCCTCGTGTGATTATGTACAGTTGCTCCTGGAAGCATCTCAAATCCTGCAAACCTCAGACCTGATACATGCACCTTATCAGCTAGGAAGCTTCAAATTTTAAATCACAGTAGGCAGCTATTGCTCATGACTTCCTTGCACTCACATGATAACAATTTTCTACACTTACCCATGCATGGACAGTATGCTACATATCCCTTTGAGTCAATATCAACAGCTTGAGCTATATGACAAAGTATACATGCTGCAATGGCTGCTATTAGCATCTTGCTGTGATGTAGTATACTCATATTGATGAAGGTGGGTCTGGAAATGAAGGGGAAAAACAGTGTGGCATATGAAAATGTTCAAATTTACATTTAGTCTATAAAAGTTAGAATTTTCACACAGTAATTGTTTTGTGCTTTGCAAATTTTGAACTTGATTCACTTTTTTTTTAAATTCTAAGCTTCTTCTATATATGAATGGTATCCTTGAAGCATAATCAGGCTCTTTTTAAAGGAGGATTTCGTGATCCTAGCATCCTCTTTTTATGACATTTTTCAGTAGATATCCACGAAAAAAGCTTATTTCCAAAATTTCAGTTGATTCTGATTTTGCGCTTATGCGAGTTATGCATGATTATGTGTATTACACTGCTCCATAGACAATGTGTTGTAATTTCGCTTCTAGTTCAACAGAACGAAATTCAAATTTGGCGATATTTTTGCTAAACGAATTAATCTGCAAGAAATATTTGGTACATAAACATTATGTAGCCAGAGGTATCCAGTGGTGTAAAAATCTCAACTTTTTTTTGGGAAAAGTGGGGGGATGAGGGTGTGGATCACGAAATGCCCCTTTAATAAGTCTTCCCTACTTTAGAGTGTTTCAGATGTTACATTAAGTTAACAAGCAATTGTAACCCAATTTATGGCTGTATTGTTCATACTCTTATGACCAGCGTTCGAAATTTTGGTTGTCCGTTCGCCCGGGACAACTAAAAAAGTCGCCGGACAACCAAAATACTGATTCGGTTGTCCGCCGGACAACCATAAATCTGTAGCCAAAACTCACCTTTGTACGAGTATCTTTTAGCCGATGGTAATATTTAAAATGTGAAACTATTTTTGAATAAAATAAACGTGAATTCAAACGTGGTTCCACAACCCATGAGCTGCGAAACTCAATCGCAGCCATTTATCTGTTTACTTTATCGAGCCCCTCGATACCGGAAAACAAGCTTATGCATTGGGGAAGTTCAGTCCTTTGCGTTCGATTACAAGTCTGGATTACAAGTTACAACCATAAAAAATGTGCACCACTGTTACTGAATAAGCTTAATATAAAATGCATTGTACTATCATCTTGAAATTTTCAGAAGAAATCATGACCAATGTAGTAAACAACACCCATAATTTGTAGCCAGTATTTTATAAATACCCAACCTTGGACATGTGCATCGGTAAATGTAAACAGCTGGTTTTGGGCATTTTGACACACGGTCGGTCGAGGGCTAGCATGGTTCCCGAATCTGTCAAGCTCTTGCAATAGTAAAATCATGTCTAAAGAAATGCTGGCTGCCAGCAAACACCCAGGCAAAAAATCTGACCTCTGACCGTTGCTATGTGATTGATGATTTTATTATAAGTTTCAAGACATGAGGCAATTATAAATGTGCATAAAAATATTCAGATCAGATCAGTTTCAAAACGCCCATTGTCTCTTTGGGGGATTTCCCTATGAGCTCATGAATAATTAATGAGGTATATTTCAATGGAGATTTTTGCGTACATATTGAAATCTTGACTTCTTGAAAACATTCATGAATTCTGACGGCCTTTAAGCATAAAATATGGCACAAACATGGATTTATTGATGATAAATTGATGAACATACAACTTGTATTTTCTTGGATATATTTGATATTTTATTACCAACAAGGTGAGTTTGGGGAAAGTGTTTGATGTGTGAATTTGGCGCTAGTGTATGTTTTTAAACTTGCAACTTTAAGCTTAAAAAGTTCATTAAAATTTCGGACAACCAAAAATATTTTCGGACAACCAAAATTTTTCATGAGGTTGTCCGGCGGACAACCTCAAAAAATTGCTTAATTCGAACACTGCTTATGACCCATTATTCAAAATCGTGCACTGTGATTTGTTAAAACAAGTCATATGAGAGCCCATTATTCTGCAATAATGTGTCAAGCGCCATAACACCTACGCACAGCATTACGCTTGATTACGTGTGCAATATTTCCGCGATACACGCTGTCACTTATGCGTACGCGCTCCACCTTGAAGTAAACAACTTAAAATATTTATGCAAAAAAATGATATTTTCTCTTTAAATCGCACTATTTTCTGATAAGGGAAAAGGTGCAGCATTATCCTTTACACGCAAATAATGTGTCCTTGGCAATAAAAAGTTTAAACAATAATAATTTGATTAAATTTGGTATATGGCCCATTTCACGGTTAGGCGCCACTTTTAGTGAAAAAAACTCGAAATTTTCAAAATGGATTAAATTTAATTTAATAGGGTTTTCTTTCCAAATAAGACCAGATTTTCATAAAAATATCATTTCCCAGCTTAAATCTCGCTACTTCTTGAAGAAAATTATGATTTATTATCTCATGTTATGTAATTTTTAAACAAATTTGATCAATATTGAGTAGTGTATATTTATACTTTGACTGTCCAATACATATATCATAGATATTTAAAATAAACGAGTATGTCATAGGCTCCCTTCTGACCAAATTTGGGCAAATTTTGTTGTGTAATGACAAATTTATGGCCACTTTAATGTAATTTTTGTGGTAAAAAAGGGAAATTGACATGAAAAGGTTTACTCAACAATTTTAATAATCAATGAATGACTCTGATATTGCACAGCTTTGAAGGTAATAATATGGGTAATGTTCACAAATAATATCAACCAGTTTGAAAACACAGGTCAAATTCAAGATTCTGATGTTTATGCAATTTTGGATGTGACTGATGTCAATGTGAACGGAAACCACACACTGTAAAGCAGAGTATGTTTCAGAAAATAATGATTCAAAGAGTTTTCACACACTCAGTGAATTAAATGGGATATATTGAAACATATCAACCTGTGTTAGTGTTCATTTTAAAACATTGTTTACAATTTATAGAAGTGGATGTGACATTTTCAATTGTGAACGGAATGTTTCATTATGATAAACAGTTTGCTTGTCAAAAATTTAAGCTTTGGGCACTTCTAACACATATATTTTGTGAGATTCTATTGAATTGAGCAAGGCTAAAACATTTTTCCTGACCCTTTATATTTTTGACAAGCAAAATGTTTATAATTTACTGAAATGTTCCGTTCACAATTGAAAATGTCACATCCGCTTCTGTAAATTGTATACAAAACTGTCCTCTAAAGACAAAGACAAAGCTTTGAAATAATCATATATGACATGTACAAAATAATAAACCTATTTTAGAAAGTCAAATATCATGTTGTTTAAGTATTTTGGCCTAAAAACTACTAATTTTGAGGATGTGACATGTGAACGGAAATTGAAGCTTTTTGAATCTCCTGTCACAATTGAAGAAGACATACTGAATTAAAGATTTGTTGTGCCTTTTGATCCCCCACAAACCTGTAATGAAATAACTTCAAACTGGCATCCTAGTCCCATTCCTGTCTTAGTTCTTTGAAGAAACTATTTTGGATGTGACAGGTACCATGGATGTGACACATGTGAACGGAAACTTTGAAATGACATCTGCAAGCTAAGTTGATGAAGGAGTTTTCATTAAATGGTGTCATTAGATAGCTCATAGCAGGAGATTTTTAAAATCAAGGAGAAAAATTCTGCCACATTTTGTTAATAAATTATACTATTTGGAAAATTAATCGGATGTGACAAAATTGTGAACGGAATTTGTTGGCAAAAATTCAAAATATCGCTGTATCTACATATTAAGAGCAACAAGTGTAATTTGTTCAACAAATAGTAACAAGACTCTGAACTTTACTAAAACACACTAGTTTGCCATTCATGTAAAGTATTAGTCGATCTATTCCACATTGAATAAGGTACATAGATGTGAACGGAAAATGTCACATCCGAATTCAGAAATTTAAATGGTTCTCATGCTAGTTTAACTGACAACTAATACTTTGTTCATGTATGGCTGTATAGTGCAACTTGTTCACTACATAAAAACAACAAAAGCAGCTGGTAGGCTCAACATAGTTAAAAGTGGCAGCATTGGAAAATAAATGTCTGTTTCCAGGTTGCTAGTGAAATGTGGTTTTTTGACCACTTCTGACCCCTGTGCGCCCTGAAAGATAAAACTAGAAAGGCCGATTAAGCTAATGGAGGTAGGCCATACAGAGACAATGAAAAATCACCAACAGTAAATTCTGTAACTCCATTATTTTTTACACACCAGGCCAGATATGTTGAAAATCAAAAAGTGGCGCCTAACCGTGAAATGGGCCATATATCGTCAGCCTGCTACGCTCATTGCCCAAGTCATTTTTACATGTTCCTCATTTGCAATTTTGATTTAACTTAACTCTTTTGATGTATTCCACAAGTTAATTTTTCCCGGGCCCGGCCCCCCTCCCCTGTAAATAATGAGCGGTCCCCAATGGGTTCGGGTTCGGGTTCGGCTGCGCCTCACCCATTATTTACGTTTTTACTAACTTTTTAACATTTTTACTGACATAATCTCGAGCTATCGTGGATTAAATAAACATATTTCTTGATAAAAATTTGATAAGCTTATAGAATTAGAACGAATAGAAGTTACATTTGATCATGCATGACATTCATTGCATGACAGCGCCTGAACACTGTTTTTATAACAGTCATATTAACAATTAATTAATAACGAAATGATTAACGCAATCTCTTCCAACTTACAAGTGTTACCTTTCGCTTTCAACGCTGTTTTAATGAATCAAAAGACTGAAAGACTATGTTTCATACTGACGAACCAATCTATTTTTGCCACGAATGTCATTGTCAACAACATACACACAGCTCGTCACATTATAGTCCCCACACGGAGCTCGTCGTAAGAAGTGAACCACTGAATTGCGCCTCTGGATATTTAAAGTTTGTAAAAAGTTTTAAAATCCTTCATTCGAAGCTGAGTCGTAATTCAACAGTTGCCTGGGCTCAATGCCCGGGCTCAATGCAAAAATAATAATGAGGAAAAACATGCAAACAAACAAGGAAATTGATAAAGCAAAAAGTGGAATGAAAAAAGAAAAGGGAAAGCGGTAGACTATGCCATAGTCGAATTTTGATAAATAGAAATATGTTATTATTAATCATGATGAACGCATCCTGTTGGAACTCAAAAAGTGGGTCGATCCTTCATGTAATGATTTCGGGTAAGCTAATCCTAACCCTAACCCTACCTACCCCTAACCCTAATCCTAACCCTAATCCTAACCCTACCCCTAATCCTAACCCTAATCCTAACCCTAAACTAACCCTAACCTATAACCCTAACCCTAATTTCGTGTAAAATTACATAAAGGAATAACAGTAAAAGTAAAGTATACTTATGATATTGAATGCAACATATCTTGCATAATGGCTCCCTTAAATACTGAACAATTCTGATTTTGGAATCTACCAGTTTATTCGCGAAAGCCCGAGTAAAAAATCCACTTGGGAAGCTAACAAACAAAATCTATCAATTGCACACACAAATTAGTACAAATCAGAGTTGTATGCTTAAATGTAATAGCCAGAGTATGCAAAATGGGCAAGTGGACTACGGAGAAGTCTAGGAAAGCGGAAGCAAACAAAAGCAAAAAAGAAAATCGTTATAAAAAGAAAGACGGGGAAATAATAATAATAATAATAATAATAATAATAATAATGAAGGAAGGTGATATAAAAATATATTCATTCCTTTATTAACTTATTTATTTATTAATTTATGTATTTACTATTTTATTTATTTATTCTTTCCTTCTTTCTTTCTCTTTTCTTAATTCTTTCTTTCTTTCTCTCTTTCTTTCTTTCTCTTTCTTTCTTTATCTCTTTCTTTCTTTCTCTCTTTCTTCACATAAACACGTCAATAAGGAAAATAAACAGAAGAAAATAGTGAGAAAACGAAGGAAGGTGATATAAAAAATATATTCATTCATTTATTAACTTATTTATTAATTAATTTATGTATTTACTATTTTATTTATTTATTCTTTCCTTCTTTGTTTCCTTCTTTCTTTTTATCTTTCTTTCTTTCTTCACATAAACACTTCAATAAGTTCAGAATATCGAAGACAGAAATGAGCTTAGTTACCGCTTCAAGTGACACAGGCCTTTCCTATTTCAGATTAAAGTAATTTTAGTAACGTAGGTTTTCCATATCTAGGATGCCCTGGTAAAACTATTCCTCGTACACTCAGCAAGGTAGATTTTCCAACTGCTGGATACGCATATGGCAAGCCAAGGGGGCCAAAAGCGTGGAACAGCTACGCGTAGCTTCTTTCTCGTTACGAGCAGCTGTTTAACCAATCAAAATAGTCAAATTTAATCACGTGGTTGGGTCGTTAGCTGCGAGTAGTATAGTTATAGGTATCCTCTTTCACAATTATTATCTTATAATTAATTTACGGAATTAGCATAGATAACGAACGGGTAAAGGAGGCCAAATCACAGCACGTGTCAAGAGAACATGTTGCTAATGCCTGGCTAAAATGACACAAAGCATATTTATTTAGTGTTTCCAACAACAACTACTACTGATGTAAAGCGCTGTGTAAAGATATTGCAGGGAAAGCGATATCACATGCCACTGTGTAAATATGGAGAGAGTAAAAAGGGTCATCATTTTTTTCGGAAGGGGGGTTCCTAAATTTACAAAAAGTCGGCGTCAATAAATTGCGGCCCTCACTATTTCGGCATCAAAATGTTATGACCCCCGACTCCCACCACCGATACACCTTACCCCCTAGACAGACTAAAATTGTATTGAAATCAGTCTTTTTGAATACAATAAACACACTATCTGTAGTCATCTTGTGACTCCCTACATTTTGTCATTATCAATTTATGACCCCCTCCCCTTATTTTTCTTTCCAAAAAGTATGACCCCCTATATTTGGGATCCCCTTCCGAAGAAAATGATAGCCCCCTAAATATAGAACAATCATCATTCTGTTCAGATATTACTTTAATAGCACCTATACCATTGCTGATATACTACAGATATTTTCATTTACAACTTTAACAACGTAATATTTGTGAGAGAGGATGTTTACATCAGCTCCACGTGTTTAAAACCGCGAATCTGATTGGTTAAGGGCTGGGGTATGAACGTTTGGACAGTATTTATTTTGGGACATTAGAGTACATCAGACATATCGAATTGCATTCTGAATACGAAGAATGTCATTCTGATATCAAATAATTTTGAATTTTTGAAATTCGCAATTTAATACACATCATACACATTTTATGGCAAATCATTAAAATTGATATTTTTGATATTTAACAGTACTTGAAGTAAACTTTATAAATCTGATGATTTATACTTAAAGTGTATGTAGGTGGGTTGAAAAAGCCGACGATCAATTGAAAATTTTGACCTTTCGTATTGAAGATATGGATTTTTTTCCCAAAACACCAAAAAAATTAGGTCTTTTTGGGAAAAAAATCCATATCTTCAATATAAAAGGTCAAAATTTTCAATTGACCGTCGGCTTTTCCTCCCTGCTACATACACTTTAAGAATATATCATTAGATTTATATAATTTACTTCGAGGACTGTTATATATCAAAAATTCAAAAAATATCACATTTTATAATTTGTCATAAAATTTGTATTATATTGTGATTTTCAAAAATGAAAATTATTTGATATCAGAAAGACATGCTTCGTATTCAGAATACAATTCGATAGGTCTGAGGTGCTCTCATGTGCCACAAAAAATACTATCGAAACGCAATAAACGCTCATTTTAGATCCCTTAATAAGCTGCACGTAACGAGAAAGAAGCTGCGCGTAGCTAGTCCCACGTTCTGAGCCGCTTAGCTTGCCATATACGCAAAGAATACATAACGCGGGACATAACAAGGTCTCGAACCAGTTCTTGTGTAGTGTTGTAAGCAATCGTCTCCCTTTCTTTGTAGTAGCAATCGTCTCCCTTTCTTAATTATTATTGTTTTATTTTTTCAGCAAAGAAAATATGATGAGAGTGATTATATTCAGCTGCGATACGTTGTAAAGTGTAGACTTAAATAAGTGGTTGTCGAATTTTTATCTGGATAAAATGTCTACAAATGTTTGATTGTTGATTAGTGGCTATTGTTTCCTAGTGAACCATCATACATTCTCTCCAATGAATGTTCAGAAAATAAAAAGCTCCTTATGAAAGGAAAGAAAAAGATTTTGAAGTCAAACTTGTATTATATTTTATTTGTTGAATTATGCCAATGGCAAACCTCTTTCAAAATTGGGTGAGGTGTCCATTTTTTAATCTGTCTTACTTATTCGTAATGATAAGATAAATATG